>NC_069501.1:669397447-669489947 GCF_027579735.1 Bombina bombina
TACAGTACACAGTCCCTTTAATTTGCACATCTGGAACACTGCACAAAGCTATGTACTGTACTATAATATACCAACATCTCTCATTTTTATTTGTATTTTTGTCAAAAATGGAAGATAATTTTGATATAACATCTTCTTCTATTGTACTATTCAATATTTTTAGACTGTAATGACCCAAGACAATCTAAATCATTTTTACTAGTAGATAAACATTTTTGTTTTAAACAAGTATTCATTGTTTTGCCTTAGTATGGTAATGAGTATGTTAAAAAAAAAAAAAAAAGTTGCAAATTCTCCATTTTAAAGGGACATAATACTCGTATGCTAAATCACTTGAAACTGATGCAGTATAACTGTAAAAAGCTGACAGGAAAATATCACCTGAGCATCTCTATGTAAAAAAGGAAGATATTTTACCTCACAATCTCCTCAGCTCAGCAGAGTAAGTTCTGTGTAAAAAGTTATACTCAGCTGCTTCCAGCTGCAGGTAAAAAAATTAAAAAAAATGAAGAAATGAACAGCAGCCAATCAGCATCAGCAGTGCTGAGGTCATGAACTCTTACTGTGATCTCATGAGATTTGACTTAACTCTCATGAGATTTCATAGTAAGCTTCCTTTACCTGATTGGTGAAATAATATGAGAGATGCTAGTCCCTTCAGATGTCCCAGGACAAACGCACTAAAATGCTGCTTAGAAATCCTTTACAATGGGAGGTGGCTACTGAGGAACTTTTGAGGTAAAATATCTTTCTTTTTTACATAGAGATGTTCAGGTGATATTTTCTAATCAGCTTTTTACAGCTATGCTGCATCACTTTCAAGTGTTTAAACATTTGGGTATTATGGCCCTTTAAAATGCAAAAATATTTTATTAAACAGAAGTATTGAATTTTGAATTTCCAAATGATCTGATTTTAAAAAATATAGAATATGAAAACAGTTTACAAAAGGGAGGTTTTTTTTTAAGGTTATTAAACTATTTCATTAATATTTTAGTTAAAGGGACATTATACACTCTTTTTTTCTTTGCATAAATGTTTTGTAGATAATCTATTTATATAGCCCATAAAGTGTTTTTTTTTAATATATAGTTTTGCCTATTTTTAAATAACATTGCTCTAATTTTCAGACTCCTAACCAAGCGTCAAAGTTTTAGGAGAATAATAATGTATACCTACTCCAGCTTGCTCCTGTTTATGTAAAGAGTCTTTTCATATGCAAAGAAAGGGGGAGGGGGGAGTGTCTGCTATTTCCCACTTGCAGTGGTGTTCCAGCTACCTTTTCAACAGAGCTAAACTGGGAGCTTCTAAGTATGTTTTTAAATGGTTTTATACTGGATTTTTAGATCAGTATCTGCGCATATTCTTCTTTATAGTAGTAGCTATTACATGCAGTTATATGAAAATTAGTGTATACTGTCCCTTTAATGTGGCATAGCCAGATTGTGTTTTAAATATCAAAAGTAAAAAGGGCTACATGTCTGTGCTGTTTAACCTCAGTTAGATTGTGCACTTTACCTGTGTCTCAAACCTTTAAACTCTAATTGGTTGCAAGATATTACATTTGAAAACGTGATAAGAATGATTTATCTGTTTAGTTTTATCAATATTTATAGTGGCATACCATTGTTAAAGGGACATTCAAAAATAAATATCTTTTAATATACAGTCAAGCTCATTAAAGCCAACTATGGTTTAGCTTACTTTCTGGTTTAGCCAAACTCTCTTTATAGGACTGTTCTTTTAGTTCATTTATGTTAATGTTTTATTTTTATATATTTTTTCCAGTCCATACAATTTAATTTTGTTGAGAGTCTACTCTATATAGAACTGCAACTACTAATCGATGTAATCGATTATGAAAATAGTTGTCAACGAATCTCATAATCTATTATTTGGATTGCAATTAGTTGGTCTGTGCATGGCACCAGCTACTTCACTACAATGGTATTGTCTTTTATGGTTATGCCTTTAGCCTAAAGGACATCTACAGATGTTTGCTTTTCACTTTTTCAGGACAGTATAAATTTACCACTTGCTTATGTGCAATCCAGAAATAAAATAGGAGTCATCATTGGGATTGTTTATATTAAATCAGGTGATTTGGGACTATGCTTGTTATTTACACCTAGCCCTAGATTAAATGGGAGTTGTTATTTGAATTGATGTGCACTATTATCTGTTAGCACAATTATTAGCAGATTGCTTGCTATTGCTGATTATATGTACTGTATAGATAAACATGTAAGGCTTTGTCCTGTTATTGATATATAGTCCTTAGTGCTTTTGACTTTTTATATATAATTATTATTATTATTATTTCTTTTGCAAGATGTACCGAGTCCACGGATTCATCCTAACTTGTGGGATATTGTCCTTCCTGACAGGAAGTAGCAAAGAGAGCACCACAGCAGAGCTGTCTATATAGCTCCCCCCTTAACTCCACCCCCCAGTCATTCTCTTTGCTGGCTCTAAGCAGGAAGGGTAAAGAGAAGAGGTGTTAAAAGAGTTCTCTTATTCCTCTCACAAGAGTTCCATTCCTGGGAACTCTGATAGATAAAATATTTCTGATGGAGGTCACGAAATCAAAGATTTTAACCACCTGCCGAGCTCTTCATTCCATTCCTCGGCCGTCAGGGGCTCAGTGTATGGAGGTAATCGGACTTATGGTAGCGGCAATGGACATAGTTCCGTTTGCTCGCTTGCATCTCAGACCACTGCAACTATGCATGCTCAAACAGTGTAATGGAGATTATGCAGATTTATCTCCTCAGATAAATCTGAATCAAGAGACCAGAGACTCTCTTCTTTGGTGGTTGTCACAGGATCACCTGTCCAGGGGAATGTGTTTCCGCAGGCCAGCGTGGGTTATTGTGACGACTACTGGGCTGGGGTGCAGTCTGGAATTCCCTGAAAGCACAGTGTTTGTGGACTCGGGAGGAGGCCCTCCTACCGATAAATATTCTGGTTTTAAGAGCGATATTCAATGCTCTTCAGGCGTGGCCTCAGCTGGCTTCGGCCGGATTCATCAGGTTTCAGTCGGACAACATCACGACTGTAGCTTATATCAATCATCAGGGGGGAACAAGGAGTTCCTTGGCGATGATAGAAGTTTCCAGGATAATCTGATGGGCAGAGGCTCACTCTTGCCATCTATCAGCGATCTATATCCCAGGGGTGGAGAACTGGGAGGCAGATTTTCTAAGTCGTCAGACTTTTCATCCGGGGGAGTGGGAGCTCCATCCAGAGGTGTTTGCTTAACTGGTTCAGCTATGGGGCACACCAGAATTGGATCTGATGGCGTCTCGTCAGAACGCCAAACTTCCTCGTTACGGATCCAGGTCAAGGGATCCTCAGGCAGTACTGATAGATGCTCTAGCAGTACCCTGGTCGTTCAACCTGGCTTATGTGTTTCCACCATTCCCTCTACTTCCGCGTCTGATTGCCAGAATCAAACAGGAGAGAGCTTCAGTGATTTTGATAGTGCCTGCGTGGCCACGCAGGATTTGGTATGCAGACCTGGTGGATATGTCATCTCTGCCACCATGGACTCTGCCACTGAGACGGGACCTTTTGGTTCAAGGTCCATTCAAGCATCCAAATCTAATTTCTCTGCAACTGACTGCTTGGAGATTGAACGCTTGATTTTATCAAAGTGGGGTTTCTCTCTGGGTCGGTCATAGATACCTTGATTCAGGCTCGAAAACCTGTCACCAGGAAGATCTATCATAAGATATGGCGTAAATATCTTTTTCGGTGCGAATCCAAAGGCTACTCATGGAGTAAGATCAGGATTCCTAGGATTTTGTCTTTTCTCCAAGAAGGATTGGAGAAAGGATTGTCCGCTAGTTCCTTAAAGGGACAGATATCTGCTTTGTCTATTCTGTTGCACAAGCGTCTGGCAGATGTCCCAGATGTTCGGGTTTTTTGTCAGGCTTTAGTTAGAATTAAGCCTGTGTTTTGGGGGCGGAGCCAGCTAGGCATCAGAGCGGTCGCACTTTGAAGGAGCTCTGCTCACATATTACCTTTAACTGTTAACTAGACCGCTCAAAGTTGCCCGAGAATCCCTAAAACATCTCCTTAATGCTTTGGAGACCAGTGCTACAAGACCCGGTGGTGCAGAGGAGATCTAAACTTACATGCACGGAGCTTTCCTTTATCGCCCATAACCTACATACAACCCAGCTAAGGGGCGGCCATCTTGTGGGCCACGTGGTACTCAGTACCTTAAAGGGACAGTCTAGGCCAAAATAAACTTTCATGATTCAGATAGAGCATGTAATTTTAAACAATTTTCCAATTTACTTTTATCACCAATTTTGCTTTGTTCTCTTGGTATTCTTAGTTGAAAGCTTAACCTAGGTTCATATGCTAATTTCTTAGATCTTGAAGCCCACCTCTTTCAGATTGCATTTTAACAGTTTTTCACCACTAGAGGGTGTTAGTTCACGTATTTCATATAGATAACACTTTGCACGTGCACGAGAAGTTATCTGGGAGCAGGCACTGATTAGCTAGACTGCAAGTCTGTCAAAAGAACTGAAAAAGGGGCAGTTTGCAGAGGCTTAGATACAAGATAATCACAGAGGTTAAAAGTATATTATTATAACTGTGTTGGTTATGCAAAACTGGGAAATGGGTAATAAAGGGATTATCTATGTTTTAAAACAATAAAAATTCTGGTGTAGACTGTCCCTTTAAGAGAACGGATCGTAGTTGAATGTGGCAAGAACTAACTACGAACGGAGAAGCAAGAAGATATTTGTAGAGACAACGGAGATAAAGACATAGAGACAGCTCCAACAAAGAAAAGCCAGCCACCTTTCTACCGGAATCTTCAACCTTCCGATCTGAAAGCCTTTACTCCTGACCTCTCTGCTACGGCTTACCCTTAATGGACGGACCTGGCCCCACTCTGTTCCGAGAAAATGGATTCACTAATCGTACAGGCTCTAGAGAGGTTAGGACACCGCATGGTCATTCAGTTTAACATCCTTTGCCACAGTTTATCTCTCAGCCGAGAAGCTTCTTCTGACACTCCGGAGGGGGATTTTAATACCCCCCCCCCCCGGTTACTTACCCTCTCCAACAGGTCAAGATGGCAGCTGAGACCAGACGGGACCTCTCCACATTACCTCAACAATTTGACGCTACTTCCGAATCCACCGCCACTTACCCGGCCCCTGTCTCGAGGCGGCCGGTCGAGGCGGGAGCTGGGGTAGATATGCCTCTGCTTTGTTGCTCTGGAGATGGTCCATCGGATCTCTTGTCCTTTACTGCCACGCATCCTTCCCCTCCTACGAAGAGGTTTCATGTTGCTCAGAAAGACCGGTGCCTAGATTACGGAGGGGGGTCTTACCTATGGCCCACGATTCAGCTCAGCAGTCCACAAGATGTGTCTATGATAGAGCACCTACCACGCAAAAAGCAAACCGATAGACATGACAAGCTAGCCTTGAGAAGCGGTATCGGCTAAATAATACACTTCTGCAGGAGTGCTGGTTCTGCTAAACTCGGGGACTACCCTTGTCTGGACTTGCCACTTACCTACATATGTATTGGTATTTCATTTAATTATGTTACGCTGTCTTGGTTTTGTAATAATCAAATGTTACGTTTGGGTTCTGTAAGACAGGGTGCCCTATTTTGTATGTTTCAGTATTCAGGTATTTAATCCACGTGTATTAGCATAGGCTGCTTATACTAGACACCTATAGGGAAAGACACGCTTCTACTGTTATCCCTTTATTACCATGGATTATTTGAACTACCGGGAGATAAAGCCATATGTACATATTGCCCAGAATTTCAAGTATATGTTATGAATACACATTTGTTTATTAGAGTGGGGTAGGAAGCATAGCAGGTCAACCTTTAAACTCATCTTGCAAACTTTTTATGGTAAAAAATATTGGTTCATTGGGGATTTTGCTTAGGGGAATTCTGTATAGCACAAATTGCCCTTAGTAAGGGGACTGACACCACTCAGATAACTATTAAACTAATGTTGTCCTCCTTGTTCAAATTCCCCTCCCTCTTTACACCTGCAACATTGATTCCTTAGCTACATTAAATGCAGCTGACACTTCCTTCACCCCCCCCTATCCTACGCAGCCACATATCAAGCTTTGTTCAATGTTTCAGCTGCTATTATTTATATAGTGTTCAAAGGGGGTTACATTATCATGGTTATCTGCATTTATGCCACTAATGGCTTTTCTTTTTATTCTTTGTTTTTACTGTATTATTGTTCTTAGCCACCTCCTGTTTTTCCATAAGTAATCCCTATATGTATATACTCTTAGCTCAATATTAACCACGCACTCTTTTTACGCAACCACCATCCCCTCCCCCAGAAATATTCACAATTACAATTTAATTATCCTCCCCCTTCAAGTTCCCGAAGTGGCCTGAAATTAGAATGTTCTGACCTCCCTCTATCCCAGCTCCCACTGATATACATATCCTTGCCCCATAGATACACATAGCACATAAGAATTCTCGCATAGTTCCCTATTTTAGTTATGGCCCTGTACATCTAATGCCTACATAGTCCTATAAACGAGCCCATACTGCAGCCCTATTAAAGCTAGCTCCGTTCCCCCCTCGCTTTTTCCCTCCCCCTCCCCTTCCCCTCCACAATTTGAGTGGCTTTTGCCCACTGTAATCCCTCTTCTTTCCGGTTCTCCACGGCCTACTTGAGGTCATTCTAAATGCTAACTCCCCACATCACCGCAGAAATTCCCACTTTATCTTTATTAGTGGTGTGGAGATCAGATCTCAATTGCCAAAATATAAAATTAAGTTTCATCTCAGTCCGCCCAAGCTCACTCCTGACACCTCTCTAGATACAACATAGGTTACTACTTGTAAAGACTGACCTTTTCGTATTTTTATGGTCATGCTTATCTCTGTGAGCCCTTAAATTTATGACTCAGCTTGATACCTAGAACAGTAACTTCTTGACTAGCTACATAGATAAAATGTATGTCACAATACTAGGTGTTGTACTCTGTTATTCTTATGAACGGGCAAATGTTGTATTCTGTATTCTTTTTGCTTTTTGAAACTTCAATAAAAAAATTATTAAAAAAAAAAAAAAAAAGAATTAAGCCTGTGTTTAAACCTGTTGCTCCGCCATGGAGTCTAAATTTAGTTCTTAATGTTCTTCAGGGGGTTCTGTTTGAACCCATGCATTCCATAAATATTCAGCTTCTATCTTGGAAAGTTCTGTTTCTAGTTGCTATCTCTTCAGCTCGAAGAGTTTCTGAACTATCTGCATTACAATGTGACTCGCCTTATCTTGTTTTCCATGCTGATAAGGTGGTTTTGCGTACCAAACCTGGGTTCCTTCCTAAGGTTGTTTCTAACAGGAATATCAATCAGGAAATTGTTGTTCCTTCTCTGTGTCCTAATCCTTCTAAGAAGGAACGTCTATTGCACAACTTGGACGTGGTTCATGCCTTGAAGTTTTATTTGCAGGCAACCAAAGATTTTCGCCAATCATCTTCTTTGTTTGTTGTCTATGCTGGAAAGCGTAGAGGTCAAAAGGCTACGGCTAACTCTTTCCTTTTGGCTGAAAAGCATCATCCGTTTGGCTTATGTGACTGCTGGACAGCAGCCTCCTGAAAGAATTACAGCTCACTCCACTAGAGCGGTGGCTTCCACATGGGCTTTTAAAAATGATGCTTCTGTTGAACAAATTTGTAAGGCTGCGACTTGGTCTTCGCTTCATACCTTTTCCAAATTTTCCAAATTTGATACTTTTGCTTCTTCAGAGGCTATTTTTGGGAGAAAGGTTTTGCAAGCAGTGGTGCCTTCCGTTTAGGTTCCTGTCTTGTCCCTCCCTTCATCCGTGTCCTAAAGCTTTGGTATTGTTATCCCACAAGTTAGGATGAATCTGTGGACTCGGTACATCTTGCAAAAGAAAACAGAAATTTATCAGGTAAGCATAATTTTTTTCTTTTGCGATGTACCGAGTCCACGGCATGCCCTGTCTATTCAAGACAGATAGTATTTTTTATGTAAACTTCAGTCACCTCTGCACCTTATAGTTTCTCCTTTTCTTCCTTGGCAGTCGAATGACTGGGGGGTGGAGTTAAGGGGGGAGCTATATAGACAGCTCTGCTGTGGTGCTCTCTTTGCTACTTCCTGTCAGGAAGGACAATATCCCACAAGTTAGGATGAATCCGTGGACTCGGTACATCGCAAAAGAGAAATTCATCAGGTAAGCATAATTTTTTTTTTTTTAAATTAATTGTAATAAATACCAAATTCAACCTCTAAGTATATATCTGTTATTTTAAGAAGGGACTAGATGTTTCTTCCCTAACCTTATAGCTGGTTATTTACCATTGCATATAAATATTCAAGATATGATTGTTAGAATTAAGTCCAGCTTACTTTGTTAAGAGGACCCTTGCATTGGTGGAGAGTTAATAAAGATAACTATCCCACCTTGGTTTTGGATATTATTTTAAATATTTTATTTTTATCCAATTAGTCGATTAATCGAAAAAATAATCAGCCGATTAATCGATTATGAAAATAAGTTAGTTGCATCCATAACTGTATATATAAATAGTATATATCAGCAAATAAGCACTGCATGAAAATAGATATGCATACAACATTAACATTTATCAGCCCTTAAAATTGTCAATCTGTTGGTAATATTTGCATTGCTTTGCAGCCCAGTAGCATACCCATTATAATCCGCTGTCATCTGCTTTGCTGTGACTAACTGGTCAGGTATAAATTAGATCCTACATAATCATTTTGTAGACTGTAGCAAGTCGCAGTGTCACAATCTCTCTGGGGACAGTGGAATAACACTGAGTTAAATTCCAGAAAATGAGGGTCAAAAGTAAATAACAGAAGTTCATTACAAAGGGGTTTTCATAACTCTTTTAAGGGAATTACATTTTGAGTTTAATACCCCTTTAAAAAATAATAATAAATATATATATATATATATATATATATATATATATATATATATATATATATATATATATATATATATATATATATATATATACACACACATACACACACACACACACACACACACAATACCAGCTAATATCTATTCCACAGCTGAATTGTTGTTCTGTGTCAAACTGATAAATAGTAAGCTATGACAGAAGTGAGTATTTGAGAATATTCAAAGGTCTGTGCACATTACCCTCAATTAGGCAACTTGTCATATTCAGTCATTGACCCTCCCAGTATATCTGTACAAAAGGGCACTTCCTTCTCTATAAATGTTACAGCTTTGAGTTTAGCAAGATACCAATGATCTTTTGTCTGGGGACCATGTGTGTTTTGTGTAAGCAATTGCTTTGTAGCCCCTGCAATGTAAATGGATACTTTTGGCCAGTTAACACTCCAGTACTAATTAAAGGGATATGAAACCCGACATGTTTCTTTCATGATTCAGATTAAACACACAGTTATAAAATTAAGGGAGCGCTAATAAGCTCAAGAGTGCAGGAAAATTGTAATATAAGACTTAATTATAAGTTAAAAATATTAATTTCTATAGAAACAATGAAATGTTAGTGTACATCAATAAATTAATTTAAAATAGGGACGTCTCCCTTAATTAGTACCCTTATTGTCTATCTCTTAAAATTATATGCGACTAATAGTACCATGTATATAAAATATAAAATCAATATAAAGTTGTGCAAGAATTAATAAACGTACAATAGTGTCCACCTTAACATTTACAACACTTTTTAAATAATCATGGATAAACTTATTGGGCTGAAAGATAATTCAATGAGTGGCCGCCTTAGAAGTCAAATATCGAATAAGCAATCCTAATCTCAGGTGATTGGATAAAGCCGCATATGAAAATTTCAATGTCTCTGTTTTCAATTTACAGACGATCGGTTATTCTGACCAATAGATAAGTGTAAAGTCTTGTATGTTATTGATACGGAAAAGAGCTTGGCTTACCGGGATCTTGGGACACTTAGTGTCAAGCACAGACTTACTGTGTATCTTCTCCGGTGCTGTATTCGGTCTGTGGGCCAAGCGTCACAGCGGTGGTAATACCTTGTACTCCACTGAGGACTGACTCCAAATCAGCTGTGCTGCCGCACGCTCCAGTGTATTGAAAGCGGGATAGATTACAGCAAAAGGCCATTTGTGTTCCCTGTGCCTCGTGAATTTCAAGATCTTGCAGGGAAAGATGAATATCCGTGAAACACTTTCTTTGGAGTTGTTGGCCAGTTAACACTCCAGTACTAATTAAAGGGATGTGAAACCCGACATGTTTCTTTCATGATTCAGATAGAGCAAGAAACAACTTTCTTATTTACTTCCATTATACATTTTCTTCATTCTTTTTGTATCTTTTGTTGAAAAGCAGGGTTGTAATCCTTAGGAGGCTGTCCATTTCTGGAGCACTATATGCAGAAGTTATGAAGGAACGTTATCCATTTGGAAGAGCACTATATAGCAGCACTATTTACTGCCATGTAGTACTTCAGATGCCTACCTAGGTATCTCTTCAACACAGAATATCATGGGAACGAAGAAAATTTGATAAAAGTAGTAAATTGGAAACTGCTTTAAAATGATCTGCTCTGTCTGAATCACAAACATTTTTTTTCCTTTCATATCCCTTTAAAATTGACCTTTTTTAGGGTACTTTTAGTGTTCCATTGCTGATCAACACATTTAAAATCATCTGGATGTAGAAGTATTGTACCACATTTAAATCTGCCCATTTTATATAAAAAGTTTTTTTTTTTTTTTTTTTTTTTTTATAACCTTTTTATATAATAATACCAATATTTTTAAGATAACAAAGTAATATATATTACATAGTATATGGGTGGGAGTTTTAAATGTGAAATGAAATCACAATTTGCTGTGTGTTTTCTACTGACCACTCTGATTGGAACCTTGCATTTATTTATTTTAACTTTTTTCCCCTTCATTTTCAGGATACACATAAGTTGTACAAGCAGAAATTGGAGGAAGTTACAAAATTACAGACACGCTGCGCTACGTCTATTACAAGGCAGAAAAAGAAACTCAAGGAACTATCCTATGATTTGGGAAAGTATGTTGTCAGACAAGCAAATATCCTAGTAAATGTAGACTGATATGTTAACCCCTTAAGGACCTAGCATTTCAGAATAAAACTTCCCCAAAAGACCAGTACATTTTTGTCATTCACTATATTTAAACAGAAATAGAGCCTAGTTTTTTTTAATTTACCTATTAAAACTATATATTTTTTATTAGTAGACAAGTAGACTTTGCCATTGCTTTTTGGTAATTAGAATGCCGCTAATTGCAGCTGCGCACCACAGTCCAGCAGTGACGGAGTTCATTAGGTAGCTTGTAAGGTTAATTTTAGCTTTAGTGTAGAGCTTAGCCTCCCACCTGACTCTTCCCCCCCGATCCCTCTCAAACAGCTCTCCCACCATCTTAAAGGGACAGTCAAGTCCAAAAGAAACTTTCATGTTTCAAATAGGGCATGTAATTTTAAACAACTTTCCAATTAACTTTTATCACCAATTTTGCTTTGTTCTCTTGGTATTCTTAGTTGAAAGCTAAACCTAGGAGGTTCAAATGCTAATTTCTTAGACCTTGAAGGCCGCCTCTAATCTAAATGCATTTTGATAGTTTTTCACCACTAGAGGGCATTAATTCACGTGTTTCATATAGATAACATTGAGCTCATACATGTGAATTTACCATGGAGACAGCTCTGATTGGCTAAAATGCAAGTCTGTCAAAAGAAATGAAATAAGGGGGCAGTCTGCTGAGGCTTAGATACAAGGTAATTACATAGGTAAAACGTGTAGAATTATAACTGTGTTGGTTATGCAAAACTGGGGAATTGGCAATTAAGGGATTATCTATCTTTAAAACAACAAAAATTCTGGTGTTGACTGTCCCTTTAAGTACTGGCAGACAGTTGGCCAGTATGCAGTTTTAGTCTTTTTTTTTTTTAAATTATTATTTTCTTCAGTGTAGGATTACCCCCTTACCTTCTCACCTCCTTGATCCCTCCCAAAAAGCTCTCTAACTCTCCCCTCTTCAACTCATTTCCACCATCTTAGGTACTGGCAGCTGTCTGCCAGTACCCAGTTTTCTATAAAAAAAAGTTTTATGTCAGTTTAAAAAAAATAACAAAACATTTTTCTGTAGTGTAGCTGTCCCCATATCATTTACCCCCCATCTCTCCCCCTTCCCCTCCCAGATTGATTTCCCACCCTCTAATACCCCCTCCACTATAAGATCCCCTTCTTCCCCTTCCCTTCCGCTCTCAATGGTTTTTTTTGATAGCGTAGCAGACCCACCTGTTCCCATCCCCATCCCCCTCCAGTGATTATATATATATATATATATATATATATATATATATATATATATATATATATATATATATATATATATATATATATATATATATATATATATATATATAAATCACTGCAGGTTGAGTACTTATCAGTTCATTTAATACATACAAATTTGATTTTGGCACGTATTCTAACATTCTTTTCTTTTTTTAAATCATTACATAGGTGCAAAGCTTCCCACAAAAATGACAATGAAGAAGAAACCATCAAAGACTTGCATAGTAATATTAAGACGCGAGAGAAGACCTTCTTTGAAATGGAGTCTTTTCTTCCAAAGAAAAATGGGTAATGAACCTTAATTACAAATTCCATGTCTGTATTGCATATTGTTTAGCCATATCTTTCACAAAGTGATAGCTGTGGGACCTCCAATGCTGATAGTACTAAATTAGCTGTACAACACACTAAAGTCAAAATCACATTTTGATGATTCAAATAGAACATACAGTCCGACTTTTTAATTTACTTCCATTATCAAAATGTGCACAGTCTTTTTATATGCTCACTTTCTAAGGCACTTGCTACTACTGAGCATGTGCAAGAGTTTGCAGTGTATATCAATCTGTGATTGGATGATGGCTGTCACTTGATAGAGAGGCACAGCAAATTGAAGCAAAATGAGAAATTTGTCGGAAAAAAAATAAATCAACTACTCATGTAAAAATCAGGGTAAGTGCTATTGTATTGTAATTTTATCATGCAGTTACTGATTGTGTAGTTGCACTGTATTAAATGGTACTTTAAAATTATACACATTTTCTCCAACATAGGTGTGTCCGGTCCACGGCGTCATCCTTACTTGTGGGATATTCTCCTCCCCAACAGGAAATGGCAAAGAGCCCAGCAAAGCTGGTCATATGATCACTCCTAGGCTCCGCCTACCCCAGTCATTCTCTTTGCCGTTGCACAGGCAACATCTCCACGGAGATGGCTAAGAGTTTTTTGGTGTTTAAATGTAGTTTTTTATTCTTCAATCAAGTGTTTGTTATTTTAAAATAGTGCTGGTATGTACTATTTACTCTGAAACAGAAAAGAGAAGAAGATTTCTGTTTGTGAGAGGAAGATGATTTTAGAAAACGTTACTAAAATCGATTGCTGTTTCCACACAGGACTGTTGAGATGAAGTAACTTCAGTTGGGGGAAGCAGTTGGCAGACTTTTCTGCCTGAGGTATGATGGCCACATTTCTAACACGACTTGGTAATGCTGGAAGGCTGTCATTTTCCCTATGGGGACCGGTAAGCCATTTTCTGAGTTTAAGTATAAGAATAAAGGCTTTATAAGGGCTTAAAAAACTGGTAGACATTTTTCTGGGCTAAAACGATTACTTGCTAAGCATATTTGACAGATAATAGCGCTTTATAGTTATTATAATCTTGGGGATTGTTGTTAAAAAACGGCAGGCACTGTATGGACACCTTTTTCAGATGGGGGCCTTCTCTTCATAGGCAGAGCCTCATTTTCGCACCACTAATGCGCAGTTGTTTTTGGAAGGCAAGGCATGCAGATGCATGTGTGAGGAGCTAAGATCCACTGAAAAGGCTTATAGAAGGCGTCATTTGGTATCGTATTCCCCTCTGGGCTTGGTTGGGTCTCAGCAAAGCAGATTCCTGGGACTGTATAGGGGTTAAATGTAAAAACGGCTCCGGTTCCGTTTTAAGGGTTAAAGCTTTCAAATTTGGTGTGCAATACTTTTAAGGCTTTAGGACTCTGTGGTGAAATTTTGGTGAATTTTGAACAATTGCTTCATACTTTTTCGCATATTCAGTAATAAAGTGTGTTCTGTTTAAAATTTAAAGTGACAGTAACGGTTTTATTTGAAAACGTTTTTTGTGCTTTGTTAACAAGTTTAAGCCTGTTTAACATGTCTGAACCATCAGATAAACGATGTTCTATATGTATGAAAGCCAATGTGTCTCCCCATTTAAATATATGTGATAATTGTGACATGGTGTCCAAACAAAGTAGGGACAATGATGCCACAGATAATAATAGTGCCCAAGATGATTCTTCAGATGAGGGGAGTAAGCATGGTACTGCATCACCCCCTTCTGTGTCTACACCAGTTTTGCCCACACAAGAGGCCCCTAGTACATCTAGTGCGCCAATACTTATTACTATGCAACAATTAACGGCTGTTATGGATAATTCTATTGCAAATATTTTATCTAAAATGCCTACTTATCAAAGAAAGCGCGATTGCTCTGTTTTAAACACTGAAGAGCAAGAGGACGCTGATGATAACGCTTCTGACATACCCTCACACCAATCTGAAGGGGCCAGGAGGGAGGTTTTGTCTGAGGGAGAAATTTCAGATTCAGGAAAAATTTCTCAACAAGCTGAACCTGATGTTGTAACATTTAAATTTAAATTAGAACATCTCCGCGCACTGCTTAAGGAGGTATTATCTACTCTGGAGGATTGTGACAATTTGGTCATTCCAGAGAAATTATGTAAGATGGACAAGTTCCTAGAGGTTCCGGTGCCCCCCGATGTTTTTCCTATACCCAAGCGGGTGGCGGACATAGTAAACAAGGAATGGGAAAGGCCCGGCATACCTTTTGTGCCTCCCCCTATATTTAAGAAATTATTTCCTATAGTCGACCCCAGAAAGGACTTATGGCAGACAGTCCCTAAGGTCGAGGGGGCGGTCTCTACTCTAAACAAACGCACTACTATTCCCATAGAAGATAGTTGTGCTTTTAAAGATCCTATGGATAAAAAATTAGAGGGTTTGCTTAAAAAAATGTTTGTTCAGCAAGGTTACCTTCTTCAACCAATTTTATGCATTGTTCCTGTCACTACGGCAGCGTGTTTCTGGTTCGAAGAACTAGAAAAGTCGCTCAATAAAGAATCTTCGTATGAGGAGGTTATGGACAGAGTTCATGCACTTAAATTGGCTAACTCTTTTATTCTAGATGCCGCTTTGCAATTAGCGAGATTAGCGGCGAAAAATTCAGGGTTTGCTATTGTGGCGCGCAGAGCGCTCTGGCTAAAGTATTGGTCAGCGGATGTGTCTTCCAAGACAAAATTGCTTAACATCCCTTTCAAGGGCAAAACACTGTTTGGTCCTGATTTGAAAGAGATTATTTCAGACATTACCGGAGGAAAGGGCCACACCCTTCCTCAGGATAGGTCTTTTAAGGCTAGAAATAAGCCTAATTTTCGTCCCTTTCGCAGAAACGGACCAGCCTCTACTTCTACATCCTCTAAGCAAGAGGGTAATACTTCTCAACCCAAACCAGCCTAGAGACCGATGCAAGGCTGGAACAAGGGTAAACAGGCCAAGAAGCCTGCCACTGCTACCAAAACAGCATGAAGGGATGGCCCCCGATCCGGGACCGGATCTGGTGGGGGGCAGACTTTCTCTCTTTGCTCAGGCCTGGGCAAGAGATGTTCAGGATCCTTGGGCGCTAGAAATAGTTTCTCAAGGTTATCTCCTGGAATTCAAGGAACTACCCCCAAGGGGAAGGTTCCACAGGTCTCAATTATCTTCAAACCAAATAAAAAGACAGGCATTCTTTCATTGTGTAGAAGACCTGTTAAGGATGGGAGTAATTCATCCAGTTCCAATAAGAGAACAAGGGATGGGGTTTTACTCCAACCTGTTCATAGTTCCCAAAAAAGAGGGAACATTCAGACCTATTCTAGATCTCAAGATCCTAAACAAATTTCTCAGGGTTCCATCGTTCAAAATGGAAACCATTTGAACGATCCTTCCTACCATCCAGGAAGGTCAATTTATGACCACGGTGGATTTAAAGGATGCGTACCTCCATATTCCTATCCACAAGGAACATCATCAGTTCCTAAGGTTCGCTTTTCTGGACAAGCATTACCAGTTTGTGGCACTTCCATTCGGATTAGCCACTGCTCAGAGAATTTTCACAAAGGTACTAGGGTCCCTTCTAGCGGTTCTAAGACCAAGGGGCATTGCAGTAGTACCGTACTTGGACGACATCCTGATTCAAGCGTCGTCTCTGTCAAAAGCAAAGGCTAATACGGACATCGTCCTAGCCTTTCTCAGATCTCACGGATGGAAAGTAAACATAGAAAAAAGTTCTCTTTCCCCGTCAACAAGAGTTCCCTTCTTGGGAACAATAATAGACTCCTTAGAAATGAGGATTTTTCTGACAGAGGTCAGAAAATCAAAACTTCTAAGCTCTTGTCAAGTTCTTCATTCTGTTCTTCGTCCTTCCATAGCGCAGTGCATGGAAGTAATAGGATTGATGGTTGCAGCAATGGACATAGTTCCTTTTGCACGAATTCATCTAAGACCATTACAACTGTGCATGCTCAGACAGTGGAATGGGGATTATACAGACTTGTCTCCGACGATTCAAGTAGATCAAAGGACCAGAGATTCACTCCGTTGGTGGCTAATCCTGGACAACCTGTCACAGGGAATGAGCTTCCGCAGACCAGAGTGGGTCATTGTCACGACCGATGCCAGGCTGGGGCGCGGTCTGGGAACCCCTGAAAGCTCAGGGTCTATGGTCTCGGGAAGAATCTCTTCTCCCGATAAACATTCTGGAACTGAGAGCGATATTCAATGCTCTCAAAGCTTGGCCTCATCTAGCAAAGGCCAAATTCATAAGGTTTCAATCAGACAACATGACGACAGTTGCATATATCAACCATCAGGGGGGAACAAGGAGTTCCCTGGCGATGGAGGAAGTGACCAAGATAATTCAATGGGCGGAGGATCACTCCTGCCACTTGTCTGCAATCCACATCCCAGGAGTGGAAAATTGGGAAGCGGATTTTCTGAGTCGTCAGACATTCCATCTGGGGGAGTGGGAACTCCACCCGGAAATCTTTGCCCAAATAACTCAATTATGGGGCATTCCAGACATGGATCTGATGGCGTCTCGTCAGAACTTCAAGGTTCCTTGTTACGGGTCCAGATCCAGGGATCCCAAGGCGACTCTAGTAGATGCACTAGTAGCACCTTGGACCTTCAACCTAGCTTATGTTTTCCCACCGTTTCCTCTCATTCCCAGGCTGGTAGCCAGGATCAACCAGGAGAGGGCTTCAGTGATCTTGATAGCTCCTGCGTGGCCACGCAGGACTTGGTATGCAGACCTGGTGAATATGTCATCGGCTCCACCATGGAAGCTACCTTTGAGACAGGACCTTCTTGTTCAAGGTCCATTCGAACATCCGAATCTGGTTTCTCTCCAACTGACTGCTTGGAGATTGAACGCTTGATTTTATCAAAGTGTGGGTTTTCAGATTCTGTAATAGATACTCTGATTCAGGCTAGAAAGCCTGTAACTAGAAAAATTTACCATAAGATATGGAAAAAATATATCTATTGGTGTGAATCTAAAGGATTCCCATGGAACAAGATAAAAATTCCTAGGATTTTATCCTTTCTACAAGAGGGTTTGGAGAAGGGATTATCTGCAAGTTCTCTGAAGGGACAGATTTCTGCGTTATCTGTTTTACTTCACAAAAGGCTGGCAGCTGTGCCAGACGTTCAAGCGTTTGTTCAGGCTCTGGTTAGAATCAAGCCTATTTACAGACCCTTGACTCCTCCCTGGAGTCTTAATCTAGTTCTTTCAGTTCTTCAAGGGGTTCCGTTTGAACCCTTACATTCCGTAGATATTAAGTTATTATCTTGGAAAGTTTTGTTTTTGGTTGCAATTTCTTCTGCTAGAAGAGTTTCTGAGTTATCTGCTCTGCAGTGTTCCCCGCCCTATCTGGTGTTCCATGCAGATAAGGTGGTTTTGCGTACTAAGCCTGGTTTTCTTCAGAAAGTTGTTTCCAACAAGAATATTAACCAGGAGATAGTTGTACCTTCTTTGTGCCCGAATCCAGTTTCAAAGAAGGAACGTTTGTTACACAATTTGGACGTAGTCCGTGCTCTAAAATTCTATTTAGAGGCCACTAAAGATTTCAGACAAACTTCTTCTTTGTTTGTTGTTTATTCTGGTAAAAGGAGAGGTCAAAAAGCAACTTCTACCTCTCTTTTCTTTTGGCTTAAAAGCATTATCCGTTTGGCTTATGAGACTGCCGGACGGCAGCCTCCCGAAAGAATCACAGCTCACTCCACTAGGGCTGTGGCTTCCACATGGGCCTTCAAGAACGAGGCTTCTGTTGACCAGATATGTAAGGCAGCGACTTGGTCTTCACTGCACACTTTTGCCAAATTTTACAAATTTGATACTTTTGCTTCTTCAGAGGCTATTTTTGGGAGAAAGGTTTTGCAAGCCGTGGTGCCTTCCATTTAGGTGACCTGATTTGCTCCCTCCCTTCATCCGTGTCCTAAAGCTTTGGTATTGGTTCCCACAAGTAAGGATGACGCCGTGGACCGGACACACCTATGTTGGAGAAAACAGAATTTATGCTTACCTGATAAATTACTTTCTTCAACGGTGTGTCCGGTCCACGGCCCGCCCTGGTTTTTTTAATCAGGTCTGATGAATTATTTTCTCTAACTACAGTCACCACGGTATCATATGGTTTCTCCTATGCATATTTCCTCCTGTACGTCGGTCGAATGACTGGGGTAGGCGGAGCCTAGGAGGGATCATATGACCAGCTTTGCTGGGCTCTTTGCCATTTCCTGTTGGGGAGGAGAATATCCCACAAGTAAGGATGACGCCGTGGACCGGACACACCGTTGGAGAAAGTAATTTATCAGGTAAGCATAAATTCTGTTTTTTAATAAGTGAATAAAAAAATTAAACTGTTATCAGCTGCTAAGTCGCCACACTACTCTGGAATATATAGTTGCTCTTTCATTGTGATATGGGTCAGTGGATTCATTCTTTATCACTTTTTAGTGGGAAGCGTCTATGCAGACCATTCTAGATTGAGATGAATGGGTTAATATGGAAAGAATAACAGTATTCAAGGTCTAAAAATACATTTGCCCTCACCTTGTTTATGGCCATCTAACTGGCCCTGTCTCTATACAAGTCACAAATGTTAGCCGTAATGGATTATTTTAAATCAATATAATCCTATTACTAATATTTGTTTAAAGAATTCTCAGAAATGGAAATAGAAAAATAAATATACACAAATTTCACGCCATCCCCCCCCCCTTTTCCCTTCTCGTCCCTTTTATTATGCTGACATTTTTTTTTTTATATAAATATTTTTTATTGAAATTTTTGGTACGTACAACAAAGTCAATATGTTCAAACACTACAAAGACTAAATTGTAAAAATGTTTTTACAAAACAACAAAAAACAAAACAACAAGCATATTTTGAAATATATGTATAGAAGCGGTTGTGTTGAACTGGTTAGAATGAAATCTCATTTTTCAGGATAAAAAATATAGAAACAATCAGTGGACAAGAGACACTTTAGTATATGTGACATAGCGTAAAAGGAGAATAATGCAGAACCACCAATGGAAGAGCTAGGAGGCCTTGGGCATACAGAAAATAAGAAAAAACAGATAATAAATATCCTAAGCTGGTCAAGATACAGTTATATTAAATAGGTTGGAATACAGTTAGTGTAACAGGGCCTTTATATGAATTTCTAGATACGCTTTTACATGCTGAGCTATACGCCCCCTTTAAACCTTTAGGGTTAGATAGTAATCGACTAAAAACGGGTAGAATGGGTTTCTTGGTAAAGCTTAATATGTCTCAGTAGTAGGATTTATAGTGTAGTTAAAGGGACATTCAACACCCGCTATAACATAATTTCATGTTGTGTAAACAGAATCCAAAATCCGCCTGCACCACATCCCTGCCTTGTTTCTATATATAACGTCCAAGTAATCCTCATCGTTATAGCTTACCGTACTAACTAAATATGGCCGCCTAACTCCTCCCATTCATGCTTCTTCCCCATCACTCATCCCCTTCAGGCACGTTCATGTTATTTTCAGATGACGCTCTTCCTACGTCATGGCGCATGCGCATTTA
This sequence comes from Bombina bombina, assembly GCF_027579735.1. Taxonomy (NCBI): domain Eukaryota; kingdom Metazoa; phylum Chordata; class Amphibia; order Anura; family Bombinatoridae; genus Bombina; species Bombina bombina. The sequence continues at coordinate 669,417,734 of NC_069501.1, forward strand.
TTACCGAGCACGATCGTAATTACAAGAGCTGTAGGAGTCTTCTATTGCGGTCCGTGAACGCGCTTTCATTTTCAGTCCGAGGAATGGATCATGATTGGCTGATCCTTTCAAAAAGAAGGTCCCTACGTAACGGTGGGGGGAGTTAGGCAGCCATATTAACACAAGAAACTAGAAGGTATCGTACAAGATTAAGAGGTTAAGGAAGCAAGTAAGAGAAAGGGGGTACGTTGCAGGCGGATATTCGGTTTTAATTTTTTTATATAGGATTGTTATGTAGAGTATTGAGTGTCCCTTTAATAGTTCACATGTGAGAAAACCTGCAAATTACCCTGGGTTCTACTAAAGTAGGCTCACGCTGTAATGACATTGACAACTTTATGGTAGGTAACTACTCAATATATCATGTTGTTTTAGGGGATGCTTCCAATCATATCATTTATAAAAGAAAAATGCCCAAAATTAAGCCTGAGTGATAACATGGGGAGCTGGAGGGAAGAGCCGTTGAGGTACTTTGTAGCTGCAAGAGAAGATAGGGATCTGCCAAATACACAAAAGTCACACAATTAGCAGTACAAGTCATTATATACTGGTCTTTACATAGATGGAGTCATGTATGTGTAAATAGAAATAAGGACTGGAGCTAAGAAACTCAACATTACTAATATACAATGTGCCAGGTTAACAATATATCAGAGATGGGTCCGGTAGGAGATTCTGTGAGCCCACTTCCGTTATGAAGAGTTGATGCATTACTTGCGCCTCATAGTGATTTTTAGCATAGCATATAAAGGAGAATAATAAAGCACAACCAGTGGGAATCAATGAGGCTTTGGGTACATATAGGATTAAATATTTTTAAATGAGCTTAGTTTGTATGAGATAGAACTAGTAAAGTTCACTGCTAGAACAAGTTCCTACTGTAGAGACAGTGACAACGTTATGGAAAGTACATACCTAAATAGATCATGCTGCTAGAAGGGGTAGCTTCAGGTACTATCTGTTACATGAGAAGAATATCTAAAATTAGGTCATAGCAGCCTTATGAAAAAAAAAAAAAAAAAAAAGGCGCTGCTTATGTGTTTTAAGGTAAAGAGAAAAAATATGTCACAGGATACACAACACAAAAGCCATACATTTAACAAAATAGGATATTATATACTTATCTATACATAGATGAAGTTGTGGAAATTTAAATAGAAATAAGGGCTGGAACCAAGAAACTCAATGTTACAAATATAAAGTGTACTAGGTTAACATTATAACTGAGGCAAGTCTAATAGTTAATTCCATTAACCTACTCCGGTAGTGGAGAATTGGGTCATTGCTTGTGCCTCATAGCACCAGGAGAATGTCTGAATCCATTGCAATAGGGGTCCCTGCTGAATGAGCGAGTTCAGACAGCTGATATCCTCATAAATAAATGATCCCCAGTGAACACATGCTCTTAGGGTCCCAAAGTTTACATCAAAATTTTGGAGATTTCCCCATTCCTGCTGTGCAGCTAGAGACCGGCTATCAAGGATCCTTTTAATATTGTCACCATAGATCAGGGGGCCGGCCGCACCATCCTGAGGGTCTGCAAGGAAGGATTCTGCTTGAAGATTTTTCTGCTGCGTAGCGACACCTTCTACTTTGTTTTGATGAGCCCTCGAGTCCCATGTGGATGTAATGAGGTTCCGTTTAATTGCAATCTTTTCAGGCTGGTGTAGATAACTCTGCTTAATATCTGCCGCATAATGAGGGATACTTGCTTCGGTTTGTGGTGGTACTTGCTAAAAGGAAGCTTCTCCACCCTCCGCCATTTTAAGTATGCCGGCAGCTCCCTGACCAGACACATCTCTGATTACATGTGTAAGGTCGCTGAAATTGCTCCACATCTGCCGCTCAACCTTCATGAGGAGCTCTTGTATTTGACGTAGTTGAAGCTTCTCCTCCATGGTCAAATTTAGGAGTATAGGTAGGGTGGTCTGGTAGTCAGCCGCTTTAACCCGAGTGGCCCGGGGGAGGAGGGGAATGATGTGCGCTCACCGTTCAGCTTTCCAAGAGGCTTGTTCAGATCCCCCTAGCTAGTTGCATACATCGTCTCAGGCAGAATATCCTTCATTCATAGATTAGTTAGTGCTTGTCCTCAGACCAATTTAGCTCAAGCTTTTGCTGGGAATAAATACTTTATTTAGTTGAGGCCTAGGAGCTCAAGAAATATGCGTCCGACTGCCTCGGCTGTTGGCTCCGCCCCCCTATTATGGTGTAATTTAATAGGTTAAGGTTTCTCTCCTTGGAAGGTTTCAAAAGTTACATATTTGTAGTAATCTTCAAATGACTTACATTTGAGATTAACAAATTAATCTGTTTTATGGTTTGTTTGTTTTCTTGTTTATTTTTTTTTATGTTTCTCTTAGTGACCGAATTTACACAGTGTGGATTACATTTCTTTGTGTTTTGTTTTATTTATCTCCAACTCATATGGTGTTGAGGTACAGTACTAGATATTTTAGCTTGTTCTTACTTTCCTAATTAAGGGACATGAAACACAAAAAAATGATTTTGTGATTCCGACAGAGAATACAATTTTGAAATAGTTTCCAGTTTACTTCTCTTATCAAATTTGCTTTGTTGGTGTGGTATTCTTTGTTGAAGAGATACCTAAGTAGGTGTCTGGATCACTACAAGGAAACAGTGCTGCCATCTAGTGCTCTTGCAAATGGATTACATTCTTGCAAAACTGCTGCCGTATAATGCTCCAGGCACGTGCATGCCGCTAAGCTTGCGGTTCTGCTTTTCAGCAAAAGATACAAAGTGAACAAAGAAATTTTGACGTAAATTAGAAAGTTGTTTAAAATGACGTTCTCTATTTGAATCATGAAAGAAACATTTTGGGTGTGTTCTAACTTTATTTATAAGGAAGGATTTAATAGAAGTAGGTATCTAGGAGTAACAGAGTAATACATCAAATACCTCCCTCTATGTAATATTTGTCCGGTTCACCTAACACTGTTTTCAGCCTTTGTAACAAATGTTTCTTGATATTTAGATACCTGACCTGTTTCTCTTGTGACTAATTTGACAACTATTACCTTATTTGCTGTGGCTCACATAGTAACACACTACCTATTAAAGTTTACTATTAAATGGTCAGTAAAGTTTTATAATTTAAATAAAGCATGCAGTTTTAATCAACTTTACAATTTTCTGCTCTTACATCATTTTCTTTGTTGAAAACCTTAAAGGACTAGTAAATACTGTAGATTTGCATAATCAACAAATGCATAATAACAAGGCAATGCAATAGCACTTACTCTGAACTTCAAATGAGTAGTAAATTTTTTCTAAAATGTTAGTTATGTCTATTTCCACTCCCCTTGTATTATGTGACAGCCATCAGCCAATCACAAATGCATATACTTACCATGTGACAGCCATCAGCCAATCACAAATGCATATACTTACCATGTGACAGCCATCAGCCAATCACAAATGCATATACTTACCATGTGACAGCCATCAGCCAATCACAAATGCATATACTTACCATGTGACAGCCATCAGCCAATCACAAATGCATATACGTATAGTCTGTGACTTCTTGCTCATGCTCAGTATTTGCTGCTGACTCAAAAAGTGTAAATATAAAAAGACTGTGCACATTTTGTTAATGGAAGTAAATTGAAAAGTTGTTTAAAATTGCATGCTGTATCTGAATCATGAAGTTTAATTTTAACTTGAGTTTCCCTTTAATTAGGTAGGCTCAAAGGCAGCAATGCAATACTCGGAGCTGCTAAATGGCATTGTTGCTCCTTCATCAAAGGATACCAATAGAATTAATAAAATTTTATAATAGAAATGAGTTGGAAAGTGGTTTAAAATCTGAATCATGAAAGACAAAAAATGACTTAAAGGGATATTAAACTTTCTATGCACATGAGTTTGTTTTAGTTTTAAATATAAACATTTTTGCATTACACATGTGCTAGTAAAAACTCTTCTAATAAGAACTTTGACTGTTTTTTGACTGCACGTTTAAAGCCATTATTGAAATATGCTTCCATATAAAACTGAATATCAATAAGACACACCTATTTTCATCTTTATTTATTGTCTTTCTATTTTTATTCTAGGTTGTATTTAAGCCTCGTACTGGGGAATGTCAATGTGACCCTTCTAAGCAAACAGGCTAAGTAATGCATCTATTCTTTCTGCCAAAGTACTTTGTGATTTCTTGCCTTGTGATCTGAGTCCAAGTTTAGCTTCTGCAGCGAGACAGGAAGCACTCAGTGGTTATATATTTTGCACAGCTTATAGCATTTTGAAATTTCCTGCCATAAAGATAGGGGTTGTGTGAAAATGGGGAATTTCTCGAAAAACAGATACAGATTTCAAAATATATTTTTTATATTTTCTCATTAAATTGTTTGAAATAGGTTTATTGTAAACATTCATTTTTGTCCTCTGAATATATTTAAATGGCATAGAGTTAAAGGGCCATTATAGTAATTTTCATTTTAAAAGTTCATTATTGTCATACATTTTCATCAATATACACGTATTTAATCTTATTTACTGCTTTAACCCCTTAACGACTGAGGACGTGCAGGGTACGTCCTCAGAAAAAAGGCAGTTAATGCCTGAGAACGTACCCTGCACGTCCTCAGTGTGGAAAGCAGCTGGAAGCGATCCTGCTCGCTTCCAGCTGCTTTCCGGTTATTGCAGTGATGCCTCGATATGGAGGCATCCTGCAATAACCTTTTTAAGTAATCCGGTGCAGAGAGAGCCACTCTGTGGCCCTCTCTGCACCGGAGATCGGTGGCTACCTGCGTTGGTGGGTGGGAGCCGGACCGGGAGGCGGGTGGCGGCCATCGATGGCCCTGTGGAAGTGAAGGGGGGCGGGATCGTGGGCGGGGGTGGCTGGGGGCGCGCACGTGCACGGGAGGGTGGGGGCGGGCGCGTGCACGGGGAGGGAGCGGGTGGGAACCGCTACACTGCAGAAAATCTGCAAATAAAAAAGATTAAATAATCGAAAAATTAAATAATCAGCAAAGTGGTGGGGGTTTGTCTGTGGGTGGGGGCCTGTTTTGAAGCTACACTACAGAAAAAAAAAAACAAAGAGAAAAAAAAACACTTTTTATTGTAAACTGGGTACTGGCAGACAGCTGCCAGTACCCAAGATGGCCCCCAATAAGGCAGAGGGGAGGGTTAGAGAGCGGTTTTGGGGGGGATCAGGGAGGTTGGGGGCTAAGGGGGGGATCCTACACAGTAGCATATGTAAATATGCTAAAAAAAATTTCATTTTTTTTTTAAAACCCTTTTATTTTAGTACTGGCAGACTTTCTGCCAGTACTTAAGATGGCGGGGACAATTGTGGGGTGGGGGAGGGAAGGGAGCTGTTTGGGAGGGATCAGGGGGTGGGATGTGTCAGATGGGAGGCTGATCTCTACACTAAAGCTAAAATTAACCCTACAAGCTCACTACAAACTCCCTAATTAACCCTTTCACTGCTAGCCATAATACACGTGTGAGGCGCAACAGGATTTAGTGGCCTTCTAATTACCAGAAAGCAACGCCAAAGTCATATATGTCTGCTATTTCTGAACAAAGGGGATCCCAGACAAGCATTTGCAACCATTTGTGCCATAATTGCACAAGCTGTTTGTAAATGATTTCAGTGAGAAACCTAAAATTGTGAAAAATTTTACGTTTTTTTTAATTTGATCGCATTTGGCGGTGAAATGGTGGCATGAAATATACCAAAATGTGCCTAGATCAATACTTGGGGTTGTCTACTACACTACACTAAAGCTAAAATTAACCCTACAAGCTCCCTAAAAGCTCCCTAATTAACCCCTTAACTGCTGGGCATGATACACTTGTGGTGCGCAGTGGCATTTAGCGGCCTTCTAATTACCAAAAAGCAACGCCAAAGCCATATATGTGTGCTATTTCTGAACAAAGGGGATCCCAGAGAAGAATTTACAACCATTTATGCCATAATTGCACAAGTTGTTTGTAAATAATTTCAGTGAGAAACCTAAAGTTTGTGAAAAAATTTGTGAAAAAGTGAACAATTTTTTGTATTTGATCGCATTTGGCGGTGAAATGGTGGCATGACATATACCAAAATTGGCCTAGATCAATACTTTGGGATGTCTACTAAAAAAAAATATATAAATGTCAAGGGATATTCAGGTATTCCTGAAAGATATTAGTGTTCTAATGTAACTAGCGCTAATTTTGGAAAAAAATGGTTTGGAAATAGCAAAGTGCTACTTGTATTTATGGCCCTATAACTTGCAAAAAAAGCAAAGAACATGTAAACATTGGGTATTTCTAAACTCAGGACAAAATTTAGAAACTATTTAGCATGGGTGTTTTTTGGTGGTTTTAGATATGTAACAGATTTTGGGGGTCAAAGTTAGAAAAAGTGTGTTTTTTTCCATTTTTCCTCATATTTTATCATTTTTTTTATAGTAAATTATAAGATATGATGAAAATAATGGTATCTTTAGAAAGTCCATTTAATGGCGAGAAAAACGGTATATAATATGTGTGGGTACAGTAAATGAGTAAGAAGAAAATTACAGCTAAACACAAACACCGCAAAAATGTAAAAATAGCCTTGGTCCCAAACGGACAGAAAATGGAAAAGTGCTCTGGTCACTAAGGGGTTAAAGATATTTTACAAATCCTAACTGCTTCCACTGCTCCTAAGGCACGCTGGCTGCAGCATTACAGCAACCTGTCAGTCTAAAGCTGATCCAACCCCTCTGTGCCTAAACTGACACGCTAGGAGAGCTGGTGTAAATGTTGCTATGGGCAACCAGTTCCTCTTTTAGCGTGTCAGTTGGTGTTCACTTTGATCCTCTGACAGCGTACTGTTGCATGCGCACTCCCGTGTCTGATAAGCAAGGCAATGTTGATTGGACACGGAAAAAGAGGGGGGGGTGCCTATTTCTATATGTGTTTAGGAAAAGATTTTCATGGAACTATTTTACTTACTTTGAGGTATGATTTAGAATATTAGAACTACTTGTTTAAAAAAAAAAATGTTTAAAAATAATGGTTAACAAATTGATAGCCCTAGTTTAATACATAGTCATCAAATTAAAATAAATTTTAAAGTAGAACTTTAAAAAAACATGCCAAAAATTAATATGTTTAGCCAAAAATGTACATATAGCAATTAGTGACCACCTTAGATATCTATAAAAAGAAAAAAAGTACTCAGGGTCTATTATATGCTGTTACCTGTATAGATTATTTTTTTTAATCTATAAACAAAGGGAATCTTCCTTTCTTGTAATCTACTGGTAGGTTATTACAATCTACCTATTGGCCACAACACAGCAGGAGCTCACAGTGGTCTCAAATAATTATGTTATAAAGATAAAACTCTTCTAATAACTACTTGCATACAGACAATATTTTTTTATTGGCTATTTATAAGAAATTATACCAAAAGTGGCTTTTAATTAAAGGGGCGTCTTATTCCTATTGGATATTGCAGTTGTACTTTCCTTTTTATAATCAGTTTACTTCAGGAACTATTTAGTATCTGTACATTAAAATTTGAAGCAATATGTCAAGTTTGTTCACTGCAGGTATAGTGTTAACTTCTTAGAAAATGAACAAAATGTGTTATTTGGTCAGGCGTGCCAGTGTTTTGCATACAGCTGTATCTGATTAGATGCTATTTATTATAATTGCCATGTAACTTCATTTTTATTCTGGAAGTATATAAAAATAATGTATAACGTAAACATTTTTATGGGACTAAAATGTGTCTCCATTTCTAAACTCTACTTCTGTTTAGGAGCCATTTGGTTCTTTGGTTTATATATTATGTCTCTCTTTTATGGTAGGTTTGCTTACAAAGATGAGTATGAGAAGTTTAAGCTGTATCTCACCATGATACTCTTGGTACTTTCCTTTATTTGTCGTTTCTTACTAAACTCCAGGTACGTTAATGCAAAATTTATGTTTGGGGCAATACCATTTAATAATCTATTGATGTTTTATTAGGGATCATTAAATTAAACGTGATCGCATTTACTTTCAACCTGTAATACGAGCGAATTGAGCTTGATTACAAGTGTAGCGCTATTTATCGCTCCTCCTCGTGTTCTAACTCTGCTAGAAGTAAGCTTTTTGCACACGTCGGGTGTATTACAAGTTGAAAGTAAAAAAGTTAGTTCTCCATAACTTAATAAATAATACAAATGAAACAACATAACACTATGCATTATTTATTTTACTTGCTTTTACTGTAAATTAAATTGTGATTTTTTCCACGCTCCCTAGAGATGATGATTGTCAGTTTCTATATGGTAAGCTGCAAAATATTGCACGTTGCCTAAAACAGTGATTGCTTAGAGCAGTGCACAAACTAATTTACAGCCAGCCCTAAATGGTTATATTCATAGAAATAAACATATGTACCAGGATTTTCAGTTTTGCAAATCTTTATTAATAAAGTGACAGTTTAAATCTTTATTTTGTAAGCTATTTTTCTCCAACATAGGTGTGTCCGGTCCACGGCGTCATCCTTACTTGTGGGATATTCTCTTCCCCAACAGGAAATGGCAAAGAGCCCAGCAAAGCTGGTCACATGATCCCTCCTAGGCTCCGCCTACCCCAGTCATTCTCTTTGCCGTTGTACAGGCAACATCTCCACGGAGATGGCTTAGAGTTTTTTAGTGTTTAACTGTAGTTTTTCATTATTCAATCAAGAGTTTGTTATTTTCAAATAGTGCTGGTACGTACTATTTACTCAGAAACAGAAAAGAGATGAAGAATTCTGTTTGTATGAGGAAAATGATTTTAGCAACCGTAACTAAAATCCATGGCTGTTCCACACAGGACTGTTGAGAGCATTAACTTCAGTTGGGGGAACAGTTTGCAGTCCTTTGCTGCTTGAGGTATGACACATTCTAACAAGACGATGTAATGCTGGAAGCTGTCATTTTCCCTATGGGATCCGGTAAGCCATGTTTATTACGATTGTAAATAAGGGCTTCACAAGGGCTTATTTAGACTGTAGACATTTTTTGGGCTAAATCGATTGATATTAACACTTATTTAGCCTTGAGGAATCATTTATTCTGGGTATTTTGATATAATTATATCGGCAGGCACTGTTTTAGACACCTTATTCTTTAGGGGCTTTCCCAAAGCATAGGCAGAGTCTCATTTTCGCGCCGGTGTTGCGCACTTGTTTTTGAGAGGCATGGCATGCAGTCGCATGTGAGAGGAGCTCTGATACTGATAAAAGACTTCTGAAGGCATCATTTGGTATCGTATTCCCCTTGGGTTTGGTTGGGTCTCAGCAAAGCAGATACCAGGGACTGTAAAGGGGGTTAAAGCTTAAAACGGCTCCGGTTCCGTTATTTTAAGGGTTAAAGCTTCCAAAATTGGTGTGCAATATTTTCAAGGCTTTAAGACACTGTGGTGAAAGTTTGGTGAATTTTGAACAATTCCTTCATGTTTTTTCGCAATTGCAGTAATAAAGTGTGTTCAGTTTAAAATTTAAAGTGACAGTAACGGTTTTATTTCAAAACGTTTTTTGTACTTTCTTATCAAGTTTATGCCTGTTTAACATGTCTGAACTACCAGATAGACTGTGTTCTGAATGTGGGGAAGCCAGAATTCCTATTCATTTAAATAAATGTGATTTATGTGATAATGACAATGATGCCCAAGATGATTCCTCAAGTGAGGGGAGTAAGCATGGTACTGCATCATTCCCTCCTTCGTCTACACGAGTCTTGCCCACTCAGGAGGCCCCTAGTACATCTAGCGCGCCAATACTCCTTACTATGCAACAATTAACGGCTGTAATGGATAATTCTGTCAAAAACATTTTAGCCAAAATGAACCCTTGTCAGCGTAAGCGTGGATGCTCTGTTTTAGTTACTGAAGAGCATGACGACGCTGATATTAATATCTCTGAAGGGCCCCTAACCCAATCTGAGGGAGCCAGGGAGGTTTTGTCTGAGGGAGAAATTACTGATTTAGGGAACATTTCTCAGCAGGCTGAATCTGATGTGATTACTTTTAAATTTAAATTGGAACATCTCCGCATTTTGCTTAAGGAGGTATTATCCACTCTGGATGATTGTGAAAATTTGGTCATCCCAGAGAAACTATGTAAAATGGACAAGTTCCTAGAGGTGCCGGGGCTCCCAGAAGCTTTTCCTATACCCAAGCGGGTGGCGGACATTGTTAATAAAGAATGGGAAAGGCCCGGTATTCCTTTCGTCCCTCCCCCCATATTTAAAAAATTGTTTCCTATGGTCGACCCCAGAAAGGACTTATGGCAGTCAGTCCCCAAGGTCGAGGGAGCGGTTTCTACTTTAAACAAACGCACCACTATTCCCATAGAGGATAGTTGTGCTTTCAAAGATCCTATGGATAAAAAATTAGAAGGTTTGCTTAAAAAGATGTTTGTTCAGCAGGGTTACCTTCTACAACCCATTTCATGCATTGTCCCTGTCACTACAGCCGCATATTTCTGGCTTGATGAACTGATTAAGGTGCTCGATAGTGACTCTCCTCCTTATGAGGAGATTATGGACAGAGTCAATGCTCTCAAATTGGCTAATTCTTTCACTCTAGACGCCTCTTTGCAATTGGCTAAGTTAGCGGCTAAGAATTCTGGGTTTGCTATTGTGGCGCGCAGAGCGCTTTGGTTGAAATCTTGGTCGGCTGATGCGTCTTCCAAGAACAAGCTACTAAACATTCCTTTCAAGGGGAAAACGCTGTTTGGTCCTGACTTGAAAGAGATTATCTCTGATATCACTGGGGGTAAGGGCCATGCCCTTCCTCAGGATCGGCCTTTCAAGGCAAAAAATAGACCTAATTTTCGTCCCTTTCGTAAAAACGGACCAGCCCAAGGTGCTACGTCCTCTAAGCAAGAGGGTAATACTTCTCAGGCCAAGCCAGCTTGGAGACCAATGCAAGGCTGGAACAAGGGAAAGCAGGCAAAGAAACCTGCCACTGCTACCAAGACAGCATGAAATATCGGCCCCCGATCCGGGACCGGATCTGGTGGGGGGCAGACTCTCTCTCTTCGCTCAGGCTTGGGCAAGAGATGTTCTGGATCCTTGGGCGCTAGAAATAGTCTCCCAGGGTTATCTTCTGGAATTCAAGGGACTTCCCCCAAGGGGAAGGTTCCACAGGTCTCAGTTGTCTTCAGACCACATAAAAAGACAGGCGTTCTTACATTGTGTAGAAGACCTGTTAAAAATGGGAGTGATTCATCCTGTTCCATTGAGAGAACAAGGGATGGGGTTCTACTCCAATCTGTTCATAGTTCCCAAAAAAGAGGGAACGTTCAGACCAATCCTAGATCTCAAGATCTTAAACAAATTTCTCAAGGTCCCATCTTTCAAGATGGAAACCATTCGAACTATCCTTCCTTCCATCCAGGAAGGTCAATTCATGACCACGGTGGATTTAAAGGATGCGTATCTACATATTCCTATCCACAAGGAACATCATCGGTTCCTAAGGTTTGCATTCCTGGACAAACATTACCAGTTCGTGGCGCTTCCTTTCGGATTAGCCACTGCTCCAAGGATTTTCACAAAGGTACTAGGGTCCCTTCTAGCTGTGCTAAGACCAAGGGGCATTGCAGTTGTACCTTACCTGGACGACATTCTGATTCAAGCGTCGTCCCTCCCTCGAGCAAAGGCTCACACGGACATCGTCCTGGCCTTTCTCAGATCGCACGGCTGGAAAGTGAACGTGGAAAAGAGTTCTCTATCCCCGTCAACAAGGGTTCCCTTCTTGGGAACAATTATAGACTCCTCAGAAATGAGGATTTTTCTAACAGAGGCCAGAAAGACAAAGCTTCTGGACTCTTGTCGAATACTTCATTCCGTTCCTCTTCCTTCCGTAGCTCAGTGCATGGAAGTGATCGGGTTGATGGTAGCGACAATGGACATAGTTCCTTTTGCGCGCATTCATCTAAGACCATTACAACTGTGCATGCTCAGTCAGTGGAATGGGGACTATACAGACTTGTCTCCAAAGATACAAGTAAATCAGAGGACCAGAGACTCACTCCGTTGGTGGCTGTCCCTGGACAACCTGTCACGAGGGATGACATTCCACAGACCAGAGTGGGTCATTGTCACGACCGACGCCAGTCTGATGGGCTGGGGCGCGGTCTGGGGATCCCTGAAAGCTCAGGGTCTTTGGTCTCGGGAAGAATCTCTTCTACCGATAAATATTCTGGAACTGAGAGCGATATTCAATGCTCTCAAGGCTTGGCCTCAGCTTGCGAGGACCAAGTTCATACGGTTTCAATCAGACAACATGACGACTGTTGCGTACATCAACCATCAGGGGGGAACAAGGAGTTCCCTAGCGATGGAAGAAGTGACCAAGATTATTCTATGGGCGGAGTCTCACTCCTGCCACCTGTCTGCTATCCACATCCCGGGAGTGGAAAATTGGGAAGCGGATTTTCTGAGTCGTCAGACATTGCATCCGGGGGAGTGGGAACTCCATCCGGAAATCTTTGCCCAAGTCACTCAACTTTGGGGCATTCCAGACATGGATCTGATGGCCTCTCGTCAGAACTTCAAAGTTCCTTGCTACGGGTCCAGATCCAGGGATCCCAAGGCGGCTCTAGTGGATGCACTAGTAGCACCTTGGACCTTCAAACTAGCTTATGTGTTCCCGCCGTTTCCTCTCATCCCCAGGCTGGTAGCCAGGATCAATCAGGAGAGGGCGTCGGTGATCTTGATAGCTCCTGCGTGGCCACGCAGGACTTGGTATGCAGATCTGGTGAATATGTCATCGGCTCCACCTTGGAAGCTACCTTTGAGACGAGACCTTCTTGTTCAGGGTCCGTTCGAACATCCGAATCTGGTTTCACTCCAGCTGACTGCTTGGAGATTGAACGCTTGATTTTATCGAAGCGAGGTTTCTCAGATTCTGTTATCGATACTCTTGTTCAGGCCAGAAAGCCTGTAACTAGAAAGATTTACCACAAAATTTGGAAAAAATATATCTGTTGGTGTGAATCTAAAGGATTCCCTTGGGACAAGGTTAAGATTCCTAGGATTCTATCCTTCCTTCAAGAAGGATTGGAAAAAGGATTATCGGCAAGTTCCCTGAAGGGACAGATTTCTGCCTTGTCGGTGTTACTTCACAAAAAACTGGCAGCTGTGCCAGATGTTCAAGCCTTTGTTCAGGCTCTGGTTAGAATCAAGCCTGTTTACAAACCTTTGACTCCTCCTTGGAGTCTCAATCTAGTTCTTTCAGTTCTTCAGGGGGTTCCGTTTGAACCCTTACATTCCGTTGATATTAAGTTATTATCTTGGAAAGTTTTGTTTTTAGTTGCAATTTCTTCTGCTAGAAGAGTTTCAGAATTATCTGCTCTGCAGTGTTCTCCTCCTTATCTGGTGTTCCATGCAGATAAGGTGGTTTTACGTACTAAACCTGGTTTTCTTCCAAAAGTTGTTTCTAACAAAAACATTAACCAGGAGATTATCGTACCTTCTCTGTGTCCGAAACCAGTTTCAAAGAAGGAACGCTTGTTGCACAATTTGGATGTTGTTCGCGCTCTAAAATTCTATTTAGATGCTACAAAGGATTTTAGACAAACATCTTCCCTGTTTGTTGTTTATTCAGGTAAAAGGAGAGGTCAAAAAGCAACTTCTACCTCTCTCTCTTTTTGGATTAAAAGCATCATCAGATTGGCTTACGAGACTGCCGGACGGCAGCCTCCCGAAAGAATCACGGCTCATTCCACTAGGGCTGTGGCTTCCACATGGGCCTTCAAGAACGAGGCTTCTGTTGATCAGATATGTAGGGCAGCGACTTGGTCTTCACTGCACACTTTTACCAAATTTTACAAGTTTGATACTTTTGCTTCTTCTGAGGCTATTTTTGGGAGAAAGGTTTTGCAAGCCGTGGTGCCTTCCATTTAGGTGACCTGATTTGCTCCCTCCCTTCATCCGTGTCCTAAAGCTTTGGTATTGGTTCCCACAAGTAAGGATGACGCCGTGGACCGGACACACCAATGTTGGAGAAAACAGAATTTATGTTTACCTGATAAATTTCTTTCTCCAACGGTGTGTCCGGTCCACGGCCCGCCCTGGTTTTTTAATCAGGTCTGATAATTTATTTTCTTTAACTACAGTCACCACGGTACCATATGGTTTCTCCTATGCTATTATTCCTCCTTAACGTCGGTCGAATGACTGGGGTAGGCGGAGCCTAGGAGGGATCATGTGACCAGCTTTGCTGGGCTCTTTGCCATTTCCTGTTGGGGAAGAGAATATCCCACAAGTAAGGATGACGCCGTGGACCGGACACACCGTTGGAGAAAGAAATTTATCAGGTAAACATAAATTCTGTTTTTTGCAGTTCAGTACTTTATTGCAGAACTTATACATTGCATACATATATACTGCAAAATACTTTTAAAGGGACAGTAAAGTAAAAATGAAAGTTTAATGATTCAGATAGAGAATGCACTTTTAAACAACTTATATATTTATATTGTCAAATTTGTTTGCTTACTTGATATTCTGTGTTAAAGAGCATATGTACAGTAGGTAGGCTCAGGAGCAGCAATACAGTACTAGGAGCTAGCTGCTGATTGGGGATTACACATATATGCCTCGTCATTGGATCACCAGATGTATTCAGCTAGCTCCCAGTAGTGCATTGCTGCTCCTGAGTCTACTCTTCAACAAAGAATACCAAGAGAATGAAGAAAATATGATAATATAATTAAATTGTAAAGTTGTTTTTAATTGCATCATCTATCATACTTTACTGCCCTTTAATGTCTCTTAATTACTGTTATTTAGGAGAACTTGTCCTTTTATGTGTTCTCCTAGCATATTTACTTGTTTGTATAGGTAAAACATGAGCATCATGTGTGACTGTTCTTGTTTGCATTTACCTCAGTAAGAGACTGACTGGTTGTCTGTGTTGCTATTCAGGGGAACAACAAAGTGAACAAATACGCTAATAGATTAGTGAAAATTCCCAGCTCTGTATATATTATTTTATTTTCTATTTGATAAGATTAAGTTTAATGACTTAAAGTACTTGGATGTTCAATTGGAATGCATGTATGGACTTTACTATGGCCTAGATTACAAGTGGAGCGCAACACATAAAAGCGCTAAAAAGTGTAGCTCTACCGAAAACCTGAAGTGTTAGGGCTAGAAGAAAAGTATAATAAAACACATGTAAACGGAGGGCGGAGCGTGCTGGCGTCTAAGATGGCCACACTACACTGAAGCTTCTGACACGGCCGAGGTTATAAACCCGCTTCCAAACCACAGATCCAGCTGAATTGACGTGCTGATCGAGCACTAACACACGCTGAAGCAGAATAGCCCAAAATACGGTGTTTTACCTCACTTTTTAGAGCACTGTGAACTCCAAGAGTTTAGGCCGCAACTAAAACCCTTTGATGCAGTCAGTCTGCCCATATGTGAGAGCCTAGATACCCACCACTAGGCCGCTGACAACAATCTCACCATTGCCACTTATATGGCACTAAGCTCCTAGTAAGCGGATCAGATGACCGCAAGAAAGGATATCGGTCCCCTACACTGACCGGATCAAGACTCGCCTGCCGGTCACGCTACAGATGCAGTTAGAATGTCAGCCACTACCAAAACGCAGATACAGCATCCGTTGTCATAATAACGATCTATGTGATGGAACTCTGTATAGTATTAACCTAAGGGACACTGCAATTCATAGCACTAATGCCAGGCGCGATTTCAAAACCTCACAAACACTTCCTTATAAGGACATGACTGATTTGGCCTAAAGTAGCTACTATGACATAAAAGGCTCTGCGTTCCCTTTATCTCAGACGATAATGAGCACTGCTAACCGCCAAAGATCTCCTCATACTTATTGGGACACTTAAAGCTGGTTACTAAAGCACAGAACTCCATTTATCACCTACATGCAGCCTCTATGAATGAGGATTGCTTAAAGAGGATATGCCAGAGTTATAAGAGACTTTTACCTATAGCAATCTGTGAGCTGAACCTATTGCACAATCATTTAATGTTTCAGAGATACAGCTAATTAAACTATCATATACTCGTGACACATCATGGCGCAACGCAGACCTTCTAAGGCTGATAGAGCAGCCAAGCTACTACACACCAATACAGGCTCTGTCAACACTTACTTTAAGAATGTAGACAAGAAAAAGTCCACAGACCTAGCCTTATCTACCTGTGAGGAAGAAAATTCTTTAGATTTGCCTGATATACCGCAAACTCCGGCATCACCAACTTTGAACCCTCAGTCTGATGACAGACCAGTGACCTATACAGCCATGAATGGGTTTATAAATCTGCTCAAATCCTGTATCAAATCAGAATGCTCTGACCTAAAAAGGGAAATTAATTAATTGGGCTTTTGTGTAGAGGCCCTAGAAGACGACCGCGAGGAACTTGTTAAAGATATGGACACTATGTCCCAGACAATCACTCAACAGCAATCTCAGATCCTGGACCTGGAGACTAAAATAGATGATCTAGAGAACCAGACAAGGAGGAACAACCTCTGCATAAGGGGAATACCTGAAACTGTCAGTGGAGAGGACATGCATGAACATTTTCAGGGACTATTTCAATCTCTAGCCATTGCGAACTCAGTTGTCATCCCTCAAATACCCCTGGAAAGAGCACATAGATCACTACGCCCCAAACCAGGGGATAACCAACCCCCCAGAGATATCATTATCTGTTTCAAAAGTTTCCATGATAGAGAGAAGATTCTGAACTTCGCTAGAGCACAACAAAACTTCTCACACTTGGGGGCAAAGATACAAATATATCGGGACCTTTCAGCAAGGACATTGCAAAAAAGAAAATAATTTGCAACCATCACCACACATCTCCGCTCCCTCAAGATCCCATATAGATGGGGTTTCCCTGTCTCGCTCCAGACAACAAGACAGGGTAAGCGCATAGAATGCACCAATCCCACCAACATCAGTGCATTCTGCAATCAACTTGACATCCCCCCCAGATAACATGGCGTCCACAGCATCTAAGCCAACCTCAGCACCGCCTCTACAACCTAAATCCCAAAGGCGCGAGTGGGCAGAAATAACCAGCAGGCAAGCGAAAAAGAAGCAATGCCTCACATCCTTCACTCAATCAGAGATCACTTGAGCACTCTGACTTCTATATGTGAACCAAGAGACTGCCCGCCTAAAAAGGCAAAAACCTGAACTGGTAGATATAACAAATGCTTGTTTCCTCCCTCTCCCTCCTAATTCGCATACGAACTACAACCCTGTATTGTTCCCTTAGATTGTACAAGTTTTTTTAAAAATCACATCAGTTTGAAAATGTTCTATTCAGTTCTCAACATGTTTGTTAGATGCACAATAAGCTATAAGTTCTTATATTTATTATATTCCTTTGCTCTTTTATATTAGAATGATTTTTCTTCAGTTAATCTGAGACATGACTGACAATATCTCGGTACGATAAATATGTCTAATATTACTCACACAATGTTTGTAATTTGTGGTGAGAGTTCTAGGTTAGTCTAACACATAGTCTAAAACACGTCACCAGACCTGCAATCATATTGCACTACCGGAGGCGGGTTTTTATTAGACTGTGTACAGCCCTCTAAGTTATTTTAATTAATTTACTGTTTTATTATTGTTAACCAAATTAAGTATATTGACTACTCCAGGCCCATTTGTAACCTGGACTTGAATTATATACTTTATGTGTTGTTTTCCCCTACTACAAGTTTCTACAACCCCTTTCCCCTACCCTCTAAGTCACCAATAAAACTCAGCAACAGTCAATCAAACCTACTAAATATATAGACTGTATTACACTAAGCACTAAGTCACAGTCAATTCTACTTAAATATGACCCACCCTACAGCATGTTTTAATTTAGCCAGCCAAAAAAGATCTATTGCTTTTCATGATTTCTACAAAATACATACATCATTATGCTACATACAAGAAATACACTTCAAAAAGACTAATGAACCGACACTATCAAAACTTTACTATGACCAACATTATTTAAACTCTAGCCCAGACAAGAAAAATGGAATAAGCGTATCATTCAAAAAAGGCTCTTCATTTGACCTACTACACAAATACCATTATCCCGACGGCAGGATACTAATATTGGTAGGACTATACTATAATAGACCACTGACTCTAGTGAACCTTTATGCCCCTAACAGACCTGCCTCCTCTTTCTTCCATAAGGTTATTAACCAGGTACGCTATATAGCCAAAGGTCCCATACTTATTGGAGGAGACTTTAATTTTCCCATATGTCCCTCTATTGACACCTCCACAGGAAATTCTTATATCTGCAGAAGCCAGATAAAATCTAAGTGGCAATCTCTACAAGCTATACCCCTTTTTCAATACATGGAGGATCACACACCAAAGACTACACTTTCTTTTCCCACCCTCAACATACATATTCCCGACTGGACTACATCCTTTGTGACCAAATCACCTTGTCAACTTTAGTGGACTCCAGAATCATACACACAGTATAGTCAGACCACAGCATGGTACAGAGCACCTTCACCTGGTCCACTAAACCTAAACATCACCAGCACTGGAAACTAAATGACTACATATTCTCAGACCCACAAGCACTAACACTGATTTCTGAAAAAACAAACTAATTATTTTCCTTTAATATTTCGACAGACACATCTGCGATAAATAACTGGGAAGCATATAAATGCTATATCAGGGGGGAAATAATGCAATACACGCATAAGCAACATAAATTTAAAAGCCATACAATACACTGACGTGGCACTCCTCAAAGCAGAGACATCACTTAAACTAAAACCCAAATCGCCACAGTTACTTAATGAAATGCAACAAGCTAGAGCAGATCTCCATAACTATCTTATAAAATATGCACACATGAGATCACTCACAACAAAAGCCAAATTCTTTGTTGAGAATAATAAAGCTGGCCGTTTAATGGCTAGATCCTTAAAGAAAAAAAGAAATATAACGCCTTCATTAGGCAACTTAAGGGGGCATCAGGGCATCTCAACTTGCACAGCACCAACGAATTTGCCAACTATTACACTTCCCTTTACAACTTGTCAACCCCAGACAAAGAAACCAAAACAAAATTTATAGACTAATTACTTTTCAAGATTCAGCTACCATAATTAACCACTGAGCACTGTTCTACACTAGACGAACAGCTCTCGCTACAAGAGGTACATGAAGCAATTAAAATTCTACCCTCTGGAAAGTCCCCAGGCCCCGACGGATTCACTACAAAATTTTTTCATTTATTTAAAACAAAACTAAGCACGCACCTCTTAGCGATGTACCAATTCATAGATCACAACAAACACTTTTCGCAAAACCTCCTTGAAGCCACGATCTCAGTGATTCCCAAACCTGACAATTGACCTGATCTAGTCCAATATCCCTGTTAAACGTTTATGTAAAACTATACACTAAGATTTTGGCAAAGCAAATAAATAAAATTCTACACCTACTTAAACATACTGACCAAGTCGGCTTTATCCCAGGCAGAGAGGCCAAGGATAACACCATTAGGGTGTTACAAACCATAGTGAAAGCTAGAAATGTGGGTACGCCGTTAATATTGCTCTCAACTGATGCTGAGAAAGCCTTCGACAGGGTGGACTGGAAGTTTATGTGGTCTGCCCTGTCGAAATTCGATTTCACTGATACATTTCTCACACGAGTACAAGCCTTATACCATAGCCCATCTGCCAGAGTAATGCCAATGGGGTACTCTCCCAAAATTTCCCTATAAGCAACGGGGCTAGCCAGGGGTGCCCCCTTTTCCCCCTTATTATTTGCTCTCACAGTTGAGATACAGACCTGTAGGAACAGATGAAGAGGTGCCACATAAAGCAATATCGTCTGTGCAGAGGATAAACACAGGACAAGGACAAGCCCAGGCAGGTGGGTACTCACATAGAGAACAAGACTTGGATATGGCTATATAGATGCATACTTTTGACCAACTTCTATGTTGACAATTTTTTCCAAGACTTGGATGGTGCCTAACAATGCAGACCGGGACCTCAAAAAGTTGCCCGACAGACTACCACGCCAACCAGGTCAATGATGTGTAGATCGATCTCCAATCAGGATGCAGGAGCCCTAAAGTGTCCTACGTTACCACAGCGTACAGTGGTGCAGCCCACAAGGTGTAGCGGACCGGTTACTCAACCTCCGTAAAAGTTAGGTGTTGTGATAGGAGAAATAATAATCCATATAGCAAGTACGATAATAAGTGTCAAAATTTATTTAAAACGCAATTAAAAACAGCAACGCGTTTCTTGACCGTATAGAGATACTAGCCTCGCAAATCAGAAGCGATATCAACATAAGAGGTGTAGATTTGGGACAACGAAATTTCTGCTATACACGGATGATATTATATTCACACTACAAACATCTACTCAATCAATTGCCTCCCTCTTACACATATTTGCCGAATATAAACTAATATCTAACTTTTCTATAAATATGGATAAATCAGTCCTTATGACAATCAATACTCCAATTGCAGACACCCAAAATCTCGCCTCCAATACAGCTTTTCTGATCAAAAACAAAATAAAATACCTAGGGATCCATATAACCCCTACCATATCAGAATTATTCAACCTCAATTATACTCCACTACAAAAAGAATCCCGTTAACTTCTTGACACATGGCACAAACAGGGACACCTATCATGGATGGGAGGAGTCAATGCTATAAAAATGACACTCCTTTCTAAATTCATTTATTTATTCCAGGTTTTACCACTAGAGCTACCCCCAAATTACCTTATACAACAACAAACATCTTTTGAACACTTTATTTGGTCGATGCAACGGCCCAGAGTGTCGTAGCAGAGAAAATGGAGGATTGGGTCTTCCTAATCTAGTTAACTCTTATAAATCAGCCCATCTGAGACGAATAGTTGCGTGGAACCAATCACACCCTTCTAAACCATGGGTACAATTAGAGTCCTCTTTTATTGGAGGAACATCCTTAGATGAAATCTGCTGTATCTCACCAAGACATAGGTCACCACACACAACACTTAATTACTTCATAACAAGCACATTACGAGAATGGGATAAAGTAATATCCACAACTAAAACGATTTCAAGCCAAATATCCCCCCCTTTTATCCCTCCTAAACAACCCTACTTTTATGAAGCTAGAAACCATGCAAACCCCCAGAATAGCAGGGAAGCCCTCAAACATACCAGTACACCTTCTGATAAAAGGAGGTCAATTCCGCTCCCAAGCTGAAATTTCTGAGATAGTAGGCCCAACTTTTCACAAATGGTTCCTATACCTACAGGCCCATCACACCATTCTCACCAACCTATGTAAAGTTGATCTATTGAGAACTCTTACCCCCTTTGATTAGCTCTGCACAAATAGTACAGTACTCAAGTCACACATTTCAGCCCATCATATACCACCAAATGGAAGAAAGAACTAGCCCTAACATTATCAGACAGTCAATGGCATAGCATATTTGAAACAACTAAGAGATTTTCCATCTCACTAGTTATAGCAGAATTGAACTATAAGATACTTTCTAGATGGTATCTCATGCCTCACAGACTTCAAAGTATGTTCCCTAATACTTCCTTGTTATGCTGGAGGCATTGCGAGGAGGTAGGCACAATGTCACATATATGTTGGCCGTGCCCACTACTGAAAACCTTCTGGACAGATATCTCTAACTGCATAAATGACACATTTAGGAACGTCACTGACCCTTACCCCTGCTATGATTCTACTAAATCACCTACCTAAAATCACGTGTTTATACCAGAAAA
This sequence comes from Bombina bombina, assembly GCF_027579735.1. NCBI lineage: Eukaryota > Metazoa > Chordata > Amphibia > Anura > Bombinatoridae > Bombina > Bombina bombina. The sequence goes on from NC_069501.1 coordinate 669,439,578, forward strand.
AACTATTTCTATATATGCTTAATAGTGCCAAGAGGCTAATACCTCGGCTATAGAAAAAAATACAGACACCCACCCTACAAATGTGGATCAAATAAATGGACCATGTTCTATCCCTGGAAAAATCCATTATAGTTTCATAGGGAAATCTGACTTTATCCTTGACATCCTGTTCATTTGGGAACAAAGAGACCTCCCCAAGTAATTTGACTGCAAACATCATCTAGCTATAAACATACAGTACACTGACATATCCTACAACTTGACGTGAACAAATTAGTTCCTGGAAACAAACTTGGTGACTGACTTAGTTTTTAAAAAAAAATTGTTTTTTTTTTGTTTTTGTTTTTTTTTCATTGCTTTTTTTTATTCAAATGTATAGAGTATAGTATTGCACGATTACGTTTAAAATGTTAACTATGGCCTAGATTTGGAGTTTGGCGTTAGTCGTGAAAACCAGCGTTAGAGGCTCCTAACGCTGGTTTTAGGCTACCGCCGGTATTTGGAGTCACTCAAAATAGGGTCCAACGCTCACTTTTCAGCCGCGACTTTTCCATACCGCAGATCCCCTTACGTAAATTGCGTATCCTATCTTTTCAATGGGATCTTTCTAACTCCGGTATTTAGAGTCATGGCTGAAGTGAGCGTTAGACATCTAACGTCAAAACTCCAGCCGCAGGAAAAAAGTCAGTAGTTAAGAGCTTTCTGGGCTAACGCCGGTTTATAAAGCTCTTAACTACTGTGCTCTAAAGTACACTAACACCCATAAACTACCTATGTACCCCTAAACCGAGGTCCCCCCACATCGCCGCAACTCGATTACATTTTTTTAACTCCTAATCTGCCGACCGCCACCTACGTTATACTTATGTCTGCTGCCCCTAACACCGCCGACCCCTGTATTATATTTATTAACCCCTAACCTGCCCCCCACAACGTCGCCTCCACCTGCCTACACTTATTAACCCCTAATCTGCCGACCGGAGCTCACCGCTATTCTAATAAATGTATTAACCCCTAAAGCTAAGTCTAACCCTAACACTAACACCCCCCTAAGTTAAATATAATTTACATGTAACAAAATTAATTAACTCTTATTAAATAAATTATTCCTATTTAAAGATAAATACTTACCTGTAAAATAAATCCTAATATAGCTACAATATAAATTATAATTATATTATAGCTATTTTAGGATTTATATTTATTTTACAGGTAACTTTGTATTTATTTTAACCAGGTACAATAGCTATTAAATAGTTAAGAACTATTTAATAGCTAAAATAGTTAAAATAATTACAAAATTACCTGTAAAATAAATCCTAACCTAAGTTACAATTAAACCTAACACTACACTATCAATAAATTAATTAAATACAATTCCTACAAATAAATACAATTAAATAAACTAGCTAAAGTACAAAAAATAAAAAAGAACTAAGTTACAAAAAATAAAAAAATATTTACAAACATTAGAAATATATTACAACAATTTTAAACTAATTACACCTACTCTAAGCCCCCTAATAAAATAACAAAGCCCCCCAAAATAAAAAAATGCCCTACCCTATTCTATATTACTAACGTTCAAAGCTCTTTTACCTTACCAGCCCTGAACAGGGCCCTTTGCGGGGCATGCCCCAAAGAATTCAGCTCTTTTGCCTGTAAAAAAAAACATACAATACCCTCCCCCCAACATTACAACCCACCACCCACTTACCCCTAATCTAACCCAAACCCCCCTTAAATAAACCTAACACTAAGCCCCTGAAGATCTTCCTACCTTATCTTCACCCTGCCAGGTTCACCGATCCGTCCTGAAGAGCTCCTCCGATGTCCTGATCCAAGCCCAAGCGGGGGGCTGAAGAGGTCCATGATCCGGCTGAATTCTTCATCCAAGCGGGAGCTGAAGAGGTCCATGATCCGGATGAAGTCTTCATCCAAGCGGGAGCTGAAGAGGTCCATGATCCGGATGAAGTCTTCATCCAAGCGGGAGCTGAAGAGGTCCATGATCCGGATGAAGTCTTCTATCAACGGCATCTTCAATCTTCTTTCTTCCGGATCCATCTTGCAGACCTCCGACGCGGAACATCCTCTTCTCCCGACGCCTACTAGCCGAATGACGGTTCCTTTAAGGGACGTCATCCAAGATGGCGTCCCTCGAATTCCGATTGGCTGATTAGGATTCTATCAGCCAATCGGAATTAAGGTAGGAATATTCTGATTGGCTGATGGAATCAGCCAATCAGAATCGAGTTCAATCCGATTGGCTGATCCAATCAGCCAATCAGATTGAGCTCGCATTCTATTGGTTGTTCCGATCAGCCAATAGAATGCGAGCTCAATCTGATTGGCTGATTGGATCAGCCAATCGGATTGAACTTGATTCTGATTGGCTGATTCCATCAGCCAATCATAATATTCATACCTTAATTCCGATAGGCTGATAGAATCCTATCAGCCAATCGGAATTCGAGGGACGCCATCTTGGATGACGTCCCTTAAAGGAACCGTCATTCGGCTAGTAGGCGTCGGGAGAAGAGGATGTTCCGTGTCGGAGGTCTGCAAGATGGATCCGGAAGAAAGAAGATTGAAGATGCCGTTGATAGAAGACTTCATCCGGATCATGGACCTCTTCAGCTCCCGCTTGGATGAAGACTTCATCCGGATCATGGACCTCTTCAGCTCCCGCTTGGATGAAGACTTCAGCCGGATCATGGACCTCTTCAGCCCCCCGCTTGGGCTTGGATCAGGACATCGGAGGAGCTCTTCAGGACGGATCGGTGAACCTGGCAGGGTGAAGATAAGGTAGGAAGATCTTCAGGGGCTTAGTGTTAGGTTTATTTAAGGGGGGTTTGGGTTAGATTAGGGGTATGTGGGTGGTGGGTTGTAATGTTGGGGGGGGGTATTGTATGTTTTTTTTTACAGGCAAAAGAGCTGAATTCTTTGGGGCATGCCCCGCAAAGGGCCCTGTTCAGGGCTGGTAAGGTAAAAGAGCTTTGAACTTTAGTAATATAGAATAGGGTAGGGCATTTTTTTATTTTGGGGGGCTTTGTTATTTTATTAGGGGGCTTAGAGTAGGTGTAATTAGTTTAAAATTGTTGTAATATATTTCTAATGTTTGTAAATATTTTTTTATTTTTTGTAACAGTTCTTTTTTATTTTTTGTACTTTAGCTAGTTTATTTAATTGTATTTATTTGTAGGAATTGTATTTAATTAATTTATTGATAGTGTAGTGTTAGGTTTAATTGTAACTTAGGTTAGGATTTATTTTACAGGTAATTTTGTAATTATTAACTATTTTAGCTATTAAATAGTTCTTAACTATTTAATAGCTATTGTACCTGGTTAAAATAAATACAAGTTTACCTGTAAAATAAATATAAATCCTAAAATAGCTATAATATAATTATAATTTATATTGTAGCTATATTAGGATTTATTTTACAGGTAAGTATTTATCTTTAAATAGGAATAATTTATTTAATAAGAGTTAATTAATTTTGTTACATGTAAATTATATTTAACTTAGGGGGGTGTTAGTGTTAGGGTTAGACTTAGCTTTAGGGGTTAATACATTTATTAGAATAGCGGTGAGCTCCAGTCGGCAGATTAGGGGTTAATAATTGAAGTTAGGTGTTGGCGATGTTAGGGAGGGCAGATTAGGGGTTAATACTATTTATTATAGGGTTAGTGAGGCGGATTAGGGGTTAATAACTTTATTATAGTAGCGCTCAGGTCCGGTCGGCAGATTAGGGGTTAATAAGTGTAGGCAGGTGGAGGCGACGTTGTGGGGGGCAGATTAGGGGTTAATAAATATAATACAGGGGTCGGCGATGTTAGGGCAGCAGATTAGGGGTACATAGGGATAATGTAAGTAGCGGTGGTTTACGGAATGGCAGATTAGGGGTTAATAATAATATGCAGGGGTCAGCGATAGCGGGGGCGGCAGATTAGGGGTTAATAAGTGTAAGGTTAGGGGTGTTTAGACTCGGGGTACATGTTAGAGTGTTAGGTGCAGACGTAGGAAGTGTTTCCGCATAGCAAACAATGGGGCTGCGTTAGGAGCTGAACGCGACTTTTTTGCAGGTGTTAGGTTTTTTTTCAGCTCAAACAGCCCCATTGTTTCCTATGGGAGAATCGTGCACGAGCACGTTTTTGAGGCTGGCCGCTTGCGTAAGCAACTGGTATCGAGAGTTGAAGCTGCGTTAAAAATGCTCTACGCTCCTTTTTTGGAGCCTAACGCAGCCTTTATGTGGACTCTCAATACCAGATTTTTATGGTGCGGCCAGAAAAAAGCCGGCGTTAGTTTTTCGGGTCGTTACCGACAAAACTCCAAATCTAGCCGTTGGTAAGCAACCTTCCATATTACTGTAGTACAAGAAACAAATGGACTATCCTCTTGTAAAGAGATTCAGAGACTCTATACCCTGGAAGACAAGCTAAATAACTCATGTAATGCCTTATTAGTATTATTATTATTCTTTTTGTTCAAGTATTGTTATATCGCAAAAACTTCAATAAAAATATTTAATTGAAGAAAAAAGAACACATGTAAACATATTAATATAATGTAAAACATTTATTATTGAAATAAATGTTTAAAAAGTGTTTTAAAGGGATATGGTATATGACAAGGTGTTTGACTGGGAAGGGCTCAAAGGTGTGTGATATATATATATATATATATATATATATATGTGTATGTATATATCTGTACACATGTTTTTGCACACATAGATACACATATATACATAAAATAATTAAAATAAAATAAAAAATAACATTTTCTTCTGAGTGAAAAACAATCCTATTTTAAGTTTTTTTTAACGCACCTTCAGCTTTAGGGTAGTTGACTTAGTGTACCTTCAAGTTAGCACTTGAGTAAAAGTCAGAACAGGGTTTTGTAGAGCGTCCTATATAAGTCTATGGGGAGAGGGACTTGGCGTGTAACGCTATTCGTCCTCCTGATGTTAGTATTTCTGAGGCTTTCGCTCGAGTAAAAGTTTTTTACTTTTAAAAGGACAGTCTAGTCAAAATTAAAATTTCGTTATTCAGATAGGGCATGAAATTTAAAACAACTTTCCAATTTACTTTTATGATCAAATTTGCTTTGTTCTCTTTGTTGAAAGCTAAACCTAGGTTGGCTCATATGCTAATTTCTAAGCTCTTGAAGGCTGCCTCTTATGTCAGTGCATTTTGAAAGTTTTAGACAGCGCTAGTTCATGTGTGCCATATAGATAACATTGTGCTCACTCTGTTGGAGTTATTTATGAGTCAGCACTGATTGGCTAAATGCAAGTCTGTCAAAAGAACTGAAAAAGGGGGCAGTCTGCAGAGGCTTGGATACAAGGTAATTACAGAGGTAAAAAAGTATATTAATATAACAGTATAGGTTATGCAAAACTGGGGAATGGGCAATAAAGGGATAATCTATCTAACAATTCTGGATTAGACTGTTCCTTCAACTTGTAATATGAGCGGAAGAATAAGAGGGCTATTGATATAACTTAAGCTAGTCCTCAATAGCACTAATATTTTGTGCTCTACTTGTAATCTAGGCCTCAAACTTTGGAAATTAGACAATTGGATTTGATTATATTCAAATAATTTCACAAGCAGAAATTAGACAGATTTTTTTTTAAAAAATAACTTTTTTTCAGTATGTTCTACATGTTGTTAAAAAGACCCCTAACAACCTCACAGTTCCAAGAGTAGTAACAATGACCGGTGTTCTGCATCCAAAAAAGCATGCAGATACATTTAAAACTCACATTTGTTGATGCATATACACTATATGGCCTAAAGTATGTGGACACCTGACTATCACACCTATATTAATTTGTTGGGTATCCCATTTCAAAACCATGGGCATTAATATGGAGGAGTCGTCCCCCCTTTGCAGCTGCTACTATTGTGGGAAGAATGTTGGTGTGTGTCTGAAACTGTATGCCCATACAGGCAAAAGAGCGTTTGTGAGGTCAGGCACTGATGTTGGACAAGAAGGTTTGGCTTGCAATTGGCATTCCAATTCATCCCATAGGTGTTAAGTGAGGATGAAGTCAGGGCTCTGTGCAGATCACTCAAATTCCTCCACACCAAGCTTGTCAATACATGTCTTCATGGAACTCATGCTGGGACAGTAAAGAACCTTCTCCAAACTGTTCCCAGATAGTTGTAAGTACCTAATTGTCTAAAATGCCTTTGTATCCTCACTGCAACTATAGGGCCTAGCCCAAACCCTGAAAAACAGCCATTATCCCTCCCCCACAAACTTTATAATAGGTACTCTGCATTCTGGTAGGTAGTGTTCTTGTAGCCACACCCTGATTCTTACTGCCAGGTAGTAAAGCATCATTCATCACTCCACATAACACCTATTCTAGTCTCCAGAGTCCACTGGCAACATGCTTTACACCACGCCAGCCAAAGCTTGTCCTTGTGCATGTTTATGTGATGCTTATGTACAGCTGCTTAAAAATGCATTACTTGAAACTCCAGACACACAGTTCTTTTGCTGATGTTGCTTCCAGAGGCAGTTTGGTTCTCTGTTGGGAGTGATGCAACAGATAATAGGCAATTTTTACAAGGTCCACCACTCCTGTGACCCTGCTCCGTGAGTTTGCGTGGTCTACAACTTCATGGTTGTTGGGCAGCTGTTACTCCTAGACTCTTCCACTTCACAATAATAGTGCTTAAGGTGACTGGTGCAGATCAAGTAGAGCAGAAATTTCACAAACAGGCTTGTGGCAAAGGTGGTATCCTATGTCAATGAGCTCTTCAGTATGACCTATTGTACTGCCAGTGTTTATGGAGAATTTATGGCTACTTGCTGTATTTTATGCACCAGTTGGCTGAAACACCTGAATTTAATAATCAGTAGGGGTGTCTACATAAGTTTGGCCATATAGTGTAAGCCTAAAGAAAATTTAAAAAAACAAGAGAATTGTGGGTATCTTATGACAACAAGCTCACTTTTTTAATATGATGGACTAATATTCATTAGCTGCTTAAAATAAAACATCAGAGTGGATCTTTCATCAATTTGTGAGCATGTTTTTGTACCTAGAAAACATAAGCGCTACAATCTTACACAAATAGTAGTAGATCACCACCTGTGTGACCCATTGCAAGTTCTAACTGAGATGAACAAGTAAACTTTATTAGGTATTATCCCATATACTAATACAGACATTGAAGTCATTTTGCTTTGTTTCATTGTATGTTTGTATTACTGTTTGTCTTTTAAAATGTAGGTTCCTATAGGGAAACAATATATTTTGTTATGCTTGTTTATGTGTCACTGTCTACCAATACAACTGTGGTACTTGTCATAATCATCCAGTGACAAGTCTGTCCCTAGGGTAGAGTTGTAAACAAACACCTATGTAGTAAATGTATAATCATTGTATTGTTGGTATCTCTGAGTCATCCTCTTTACAGTTGTCCACAACATTTTCTAGCTTTGATGGGGTAAAAGAAATAGAGTCTCCAGATGTTTGAATTTAAAAACATTTTGTCTATAATCGGTTAAACTCTCTGTTAAAAACCAAGCTTCCTGGAGATTTACATAGTTGCACAGATAATGACCAAATACAAAGCTATATTATTGGGGAAAATATCTTATGTTGGTTTTTAACTCAGGGTTTTGCGACAATAGCATGGTTGCTCATATTATGGAACTATTTTGAACACCCTTTTCAGTTTTTTTTTATCGCCATAATGGTAAAAGATAAATCTCCTAATACATAGATCATGTTTCTTTACAGGGTAACAGATGCTGTGTTTAACTTCCTCCTGGTTTGGTATTACTGTACCCTCACTATACGAGAAAGCATATTAATCAACAATGGATCCAGGTTAGAACAAACCCTTGTTGTTTTGTCTTTAGCAGGGAGTAGCCGTGTTAGTCCAGTGATTTAGATACACTACCTTTATTTAAATATTCAAGTGCAGTTTTGTCTTATGGGACATTTAACCAATTGTTTTTCTTTTATTATTCAGAAAGAGACAATTTAAAACAACTTTCCAATTTACTTCTATTATAAAATTTGCTTTATTCTCTTGGCATCATTTGTTGAAGGAGCTGCAATGCACTACTGAGAGCTAGCTGAACACATCAGGTGAACCAATAATAATTGGCATATATGTGCAGCCACAAATCAGCAGCAATCTCCCAGTAGTGCATTGCTCCTCCTTAGCTTACCCAAGTATGCTTTTCAGCAAAATATACCAACAGAACAAAGCAAATTAGATAACAGAAGTAAATTTGAAAGTTGTTTAAAATGACATGCTCTATCTGAATCATGAAAGTTTAATTTGGACTTCACTGTCCCTTCAAACGTGTTACAATGTGCATTATTAGATACCTGTTTTGTTCCAAAGACTTGGGACAGTGCACAGTACAAAGACATTTTATAATAACCTTCAGTTATGAAGTTATTGTAAGATCTGAACAGTTATGATAATTATTTTTCTTGAACATTCTCGCAAATCCATTCGTTTACTAAAACAACTCAATTCATCAGTGATATTTCTTAATCTGACAAAACGGGCCATTTCTCTTGTTAAGTGTATCCAGTCCACGGATCATCCATTACTTATGGGATATTAACTCCTCCCCAACAGGAAGTGCAAGAGGATTCACCCAGCAGAGCTGCTACATAGCTCCTCCCCTAACTGCCATTACCAGTCATTCTCTTGCACCCAACGAATAGATAGGATGTGTGAGAGGACTGTGGTGATTATACTTAGTTTCATACCTTCAATCAAAAGTTTGTTATTTTATAATAGCACCGGAGTGTGTTATTCCTTCTCTGGTAGAATTTGAAGAAGAATCTACCTGAGTTTTTCTATGATTTTAGCCGGAGTAGTTAAGATCATATTGCTGTTTCTCGGCCATCTGAGGAGAGGTAAACTTCAGATCAGGGGACAGCGGGCAGATTAATCTGCAAAGAGGTATGTAGCAGCTTATTATTTTCTGACAATGGAATTGATGAGAAAATTCTGCCATACCGATATAATGTAAACTCAGCCTTAAATGCAGTAGCAGCAACTGGTATCAGGCTGTCATGTATGTATATTTTACACTTCAGTATTCTGGGGAATGGCACTTCACTGGAATTATACTGTATGCATAAAACTTTAGCCTAATTTGCAGGGACTAGCAACAGGCTTTTTAATAACACTCAATTTATTAATGTTAAACGTTTTTTGCTGGCATGTAAAATCGTTTAATTTTCTGAGGTACTGGGTGAAAAAATGTTTTGGGCACTATTTTTTTCCACTTGGCAGTCGTTTTATTTAATTTATGACAGTTTACTGATCTCTCTCACTGTTATGTGTGAGGGGGAGGGACCTTTTTTGGTGCTTTTGCTACGCATCAAAAAATTCAGTCAGATGTTTATTGTCTTCCCTGCATGATCCGGTTCATCTCTACAGAACTCAGGGGTCTTCAAAACTTGTTTTGAGGGAGGTAATCACTCACAGCAGAGCTGTGAGATTGTAGTTGACTGTGATAAAAAAAACGTTTATTTCTGTATTATTTTTTTTTTATTTTTTTCTGCTATCAGGGTTAGTTATCCTTTGCTAATGGGAGCAATCCTTTGCTAAAATTGTGTTTTTTACAAAGATTTGATGCTATAACTTTTCAGTTTATTAATTTTCAACTGTCATAACTTTTTCTGTGCTTCTTATAGGCACAGTACGTTTTCATATTATAGTAAATTACTTGAAAAGTATTTCCAAGTTGCTAGTTTATTTGCTAGTGTGTTAAACATGTCTGATTCAGAGGAAGATATCTGTGCTATATGTGCTAAAGCCAAAGTGGAGCCCAATAGAAATTTATGTACTAACTGTATTGATGCTACTTTAAATAAAAGTCAATCTGTACAAATTGAACATATTTCACCAAACAACGAGGGGAGAGTTATGCCGACTAACTCGCCTCACGTGTCAGTACCTGCATCTCCCGCTAGGGAGGTGCGTGATATTGTAGCGCCGAGTACATCTGGGCGGCCATTACAAATCACATTACAGGATATGGCTACTGTTATGACTGAAGTTTTGGCTAAATTACCAGAACTAAGAGGTAAGCGTGATCACTCTGGGGTGAGAACAGAGTGCGCTGATAATATTAGGGCCATGTCAGACACTGCGTCACAATTTGCAGAACATGAGGACGGAGAGCTTCATTCTGCGGGTGACGGTTCTGATCCAAACAAACTGGATTCAGATATTTCAAATTTTAAATTTAAGCTGGAAAACCTCCGTGTATTACTAGGGGAGGTGTTAGCGGCTCTGAATGATTGTAACACAGTTGTAATACCAGAGAAAATGTGTAGGTTGGATAAATATTTTGCGGTACCGGTGAGTACTGACGTTTTTCCTATACCTAAGAGACTTACTGAAATTGTTACTAAGGAGTGGGATAGACCCGGTGTGCCGTTCTCACCCCCTCCGATATTTAGAAAGATGTTTCCAATAGACGCCACCACACGGGACTTATGGCAAACGGTCCCTAAGGTGGAGGGAGCAGTTTCTACTTTAGCTAAGCGTACCACTATCCTGGTGGAGGATAGCTGTGCCTTTTCAGATCCAATGGATAAAAAGTTAGAGGGTTACCTTAAGAAAATGTTTGTTCAACAAGGTTTTATATTGCAACCTCTTGCATGCATTGCGCCTGTCACGGCTGCAGCAGCATTTTGGTTTGAGTCTCTGGAAGAGACACTTGAATCAGCTCCATTAGATGAGATTACACACAAGCTTAAAGCCCTTAAGTTAGCTAACTCATTTATTTCAGATGCCGTAGTACATTTAACTAAACTTACGGCTAAGAATTCCGGATTCGCCATTCAGGCACGCAGAGCACTGTGGCTAAAATCCTGGTCAGCTGACGTTACTTCTAAATCTAAATTGCTTAATATACCTTTCAAAGGGCAGACCTTATTCGGGCCCGGGTTGAAAGAAATTATCGCTGACATTACAGGAGGTAAAGGCCATGCCCTGCCTCAAGACAGAGCCAAACCTAAGGCTAGACAGTCTAATTTTCGTTCCTTTCGTAATTTCAAAGCAGGAGCAGCATCAACTTCCTCTGCACCAAAACAGGAAGGAGCTGTTGCTCGCTACAGACAAGGCTGGAGACCTAACCAGTCCTGGAACAAGGGCAAGCAGGCCAGGAAACCTGCTGCTGCCCCTAAGACAGCATGAATCGAGGGCCCCCGATCCGGGAACGGATCTAGTGGGGGGCAGACTTTCTCTCTTCGCCCAGGCTTGGGCAAGAGATGTCCAGGATCCCTGGGCGTTAGAGATCATATCTCAGGGATACCTTCTAGACTTCAAATTCTCTCCCCCAAGAGGGAGATTTCATCTGTCAAGGTTGTCAACAAACCAAATAAAGAAAGAGGCGTTTCTACGCTGCGTACAAGATCTTTTATTAATGGGAGTGATCCATCCGGTTCCGCGGTCAGAACAAGGACAAGGGTTTTACTCAAATCTGTTTGTGGTTCCCAAAAAAGAGGGAACTTTCAGGCCAATCTTGGATTTAAAGATCCTAAACAAATTCCTAAGAGTTCCATCGTTCAAAATGGAAACTATTCGGACAATTTTACCCATGATCCAAAAAGGTCAGTACATGACCACAGTGGATTTAAAGGATGCTTACCTTCACATACCGATTCACAAAGATCATTACCGGTATCTAAGGTTTGCCTTTCTAGACAGGCATTACCAGTTTGTAGCTCTTCCATTCGGATTGGCTACGGCTCCGAGAATCTTCACAAAGGTTCTGGGTGCTCTTCTGGCGGTACTAAGACCGCGAGGAATTGCGGTAGCTCCGTACCTAGACGACATTCTGATACAAGCTTCAAGCTTTCAAACTGCCAAGTCTCATACAGAGTTAGTACTGGCATTTCTAAGGTCGCATGGATGGAAGGTGAACGAAAAGAAGAGTTCTCTCTTTCCACTCACAAGAGTTCCCTTCTTGGGGACTCTTATAGATTCTGTAGAAATAAAGATTTACCTGACAGAAGACAGGTTAACAAAGCTTCAAAATGCATGCTGTGTCCTTCATTCCATTCAACACCCGTCAGTAGCTCAATGCATGGAGGTGATCGGCTTAATGGTAGCAGCAATGGACATAGTACCCTTTGCACGCCTACATCTCAGACCGCTGCAATTGTGCATGCTAAGTCAGTGGAATGGGGATTACTCAGACTTGTCCCCTACTCTGAATCTGGATCAAGAGACCAGAAATTCTCTTCTATGGTGGCTTTCTCGGCCACATCTGTCCAGGGGGATGCCATTCAGCAGGCCGGACTGGACAATTGTAACAACAGACGCCAGCCTACTAGGTTGAGGCGCTGTCTGGAATTCTCTGAAGGCTCAGGGACAATGGAATCAGGAGGAGAGTCTCCTACCAATAAACATTCTGGAATTGAGAGCAGTTCTCAATGCCCTTCTGGCTTGGCCCCAGTTAACAACTCGGGGGTTCATCAGGTTTCAGTCGGACAACATCACGACTGTAGCTTACATCAACCATCAGGGAGAGACAAGAAGCTCCCTAGCAATGATGGAAGTATTAAAGATAATTCGCTGGGCAGAGTCTCACTCTTGCCACCTGTCAGCAATCCACATCCCGGGAGTGGAGAACTGGGAGGCGGATTTCTTAAGTCGTCAGACTTTTCATCCGGGGGAGTGGGAACTTCATCCGGAGGTCTTTGCCCAAATACTTCGACGTTGGGGCAAACCAGAGATAGATCTCATGGCGTCTCGACAGAACGCCAAGCTTCCTCATTACGGGTCCAGATCCAGGGATCCGGGAGCGGTTCTGATAGATGCTTTGACAGCACCTTGGACCTTCGGGATGGCTTATGTGTTTCCACCCTTCCCGATGCTTCCTCGATTGATTGCCAGAATCAAACAGGAGAGAGCATCAGTGATTCTAATAGCGCCTGCATGGCCACGCAGGACTTGGTATGCAGATCTAGTGGACATGTCATCCTGTCCACCTTGGTCGCTACCTCTGAAACAGGACCTTCTGATCCAGGGTCCCTTCAAACATCAAAATCTAATTTCTCTGAAGCTGACTGCTTGGAAATTGAACGCTTGATTTTATCAAAACGTGGTTTTTCTGAGTCAGTTATTGATACCTTAATACAGGCTAGGAAGCCTGTTACCAGAAAGATTTACCATAAGATATGGCGCAAATACTTATATTGGTGCGAATCCAAGAGTTACTCATGGAGTAAGGTTAGGATTCCGAGGATATTGTCTTTTCTACAAGAAGGTTTAGAAAAGGGTTTATCCGCTAGTTCCTTAAAGGGACAGATTTCAGCTCTGTCCATTCTTTTACACAAACGTCTGTCAGAAGTTCCGGACGTTCAAGCTTTTTGTCAGGCTTTAGCTAGGATCAAGCCTGTGTTTAAAATTGTTGCTCCACCATGGAGTTTGAACTTAGTTCTTAATGTTTTACAGGGGGTTCCGTTTGAACCCCTTCATTCCATTGATATCAAGTTGTTATCTTGGAAAGTTCTGTTTTTAATGGCGATTTCCTCGGCTCGAAGAGTCTCTGAGTTATCTGCCTTACATTGTGATTCTCCTTATCTGATTTTTCATTCAGACAAGGTAGTTCTGCGTACTAAACCTGGGTTCCTACCTAAGGTGGTCACTAACAGGAATATCAATCAAGAGATTGTGGTTACATCTTTGTGTCCTAATCCTTCTTCGAAAAAGGAACGTCTGCTACACAATCTAGATGTAGTCCGTGCCCTGAAATTTTATCTACAGGCAACTAAGGATTTTCGACAAACGTCTTCCCTGTTTGTCGTTTATTCTGGTCAGAGGAGAGGTCAAAAAGCTTCGGCTACCTCTCTCTCCTTTTGGCTTCGTAGCATAATACGGTTAGCCTATGAAACTGCTGGACAGCAGCCTCCTGAAAGAATTACAGCACATTCTACTAGAGCTGTGGCTTCCACTTGGGCCTTTAAGAATGAGGCTTCTGTTGAACAGATTTGCAAGGCTGCAACTTGGTCTTCTCTTCATACTTTTTCCAAATTTTACAAATTTGACACTTTTGCTTCTTCGGAGGCTGTTTTTGGGAGAAAGGTTCTTCAGGCAGTGGTTCCTTCCGTATAAAGAGCCTGCCTGACCCTCCCGTCATCCGTGTACTTTAGCTTTGGTATTGGTATCCCATAAGTAATGGATGATCCGTGGACTGTATACACTTAACAAGAGAAAACAACATAATTTATGCTTACCTGATAAATTTATTTCTCTTGTAGTGTATCCAGTCCACGGCCCGCCCTGTCACTTTAAGGCAGGTAATTTTTCCATTAAACTACAGTCACCACTGTACCCTATGGTTTTCCTTTCTCTGCATGTTTTCGGTCGAATGACTGGTAATGGAAGTTAGGGGAGGAGCTATGTAGCAGCTCTGCTGGGTGAATCCTCTTGCACTTCCTGTTGGGGAGGAGTTAATATCCCATAAGTAATGGATGATCCGTGGACTGGATACACTACAAGAGAAATAAATTTATCAGGTAAGCATAAATTATGTTTTTCCCTCTACTTCTATCTTTATATTGACACCTAAGATTTAGACCATGTATAGACATCCTAATGCCATTTGCTTTTGGTTTATGAAACATCATATTTGTATTTATGTTCCTAATTATGTTCTCTTTCAGAATTAAAGGATGGTGGGTCCTCAACCATTATGTGTCCACATTTCTTTCAGGAGTTATGTTGACCTGGTGCGTTCTCCAGTCAGTTCTTTATAATTGCTGTTGTGACTCGTGTGCCTAAGGTAGACTGTGTAACTGTGGGTAACTGTGAGGCTTTAAAAGTGCAATACACGCAGGGATTGTGCAACTGCTTTATATAGAATGTTTAGTATGTGCTTGATGTTCATCTAGTAACTCATTTGCGCTAGGCTGCTCTATAAGCTGCTCTGTAGCGCACAAAATAATTACAGATAAACATAAAGTTGTTTCCTTTGTGATTCAGACAGAGCATACAATTTTAAACAACTTTCCAATCTACTTATTTTTTCTAATTTACTTTGTTCCCTTTGCATCCTTTGTTGAAAAGTATACCTAGGTAGGCTCAGGAGCTTGCTGTTGATTGGTGGCTGCACATATAGGTGTCTTATGATTGGCTTACTGATGTGTATAACTAGCTCCCAGTAGTGCATTACTGCTCCTTCAAAAAAGGATACCAAGAGAATGAAGCAAATTTGCTAATAGAAGTACATTGGAAAGTTGTTTACAAATGTATAATCTTATCTGATTCTTGAAAGAAAAAAACTTTTTTTTCGTGTATCTTTATTAGTGAAATAAAGAGCTTCTGACAATGTATATCATTTTGAAGTTCATCTGTAATATGTACTTTTTATTTTAGGCCAGATGGGCTGATGTACCAAATGTTCCGAAACCAGTTTCTTTCATTCTCTATGTACCAAAGTAAGTTCCTCTAGAAAACCGAGGTGCAGACAAACTCTATTGTGTTATTTGTGTATCTAACTGTAACCATAGTTAATCCAGACACCTTTATTAGGAAGTGTTTTTATTTTATTTTACTATAACCTAATAAAATGTTATCATCCATCATTATCTTCTGTTTAAACATAATCTAGTAAAGTCTATTTTAATGGTTTCCGCTTTTTAGACCATGCTTTGAGAAAGACAGCTTGTAGATAGAGAAATATATAAACACATATGTATATGCACGTTAATAGTCCTAATGACACCAAATACACAGCATAACCTTAATAAAAGACATACACAGTGCTAGATCATGTGACTTTCTATAAAGGCCATGTTATGAAAATGACCTACATGAAAAAAAATCTGCTTTCTAAAAAAAAATATATTTATTATGTTTAATATATGCTTAAAATGATTTTCTGTACCTTACAGCTACAATAGCATAGTTGCTATTGTAGCTGGTGCCAGCGGGTTAAGCTTCACGTCTTTATAGTGAGCTTGTATATTCCTGCACTATGTGACAGAAGTGGTGCACATTCACTGATCGGTAATGTTTCAGGCTACAGTTTAGCGTGCATGATAACTAGAAAGAGCTCGATAGCCAGAAAGAGGTCCCTCCCCTATGTGGGGGTATAAAAAGTGACTAAGAATACTCATTTGTATAACATGATTAAGGTCAGTTGGTGACCAAAACGTCGTTGTCGTTCTATGTGATGTCTCACTAATAAAAGGATATTGATGTATACCTAGTGGTGCTGCTGTCTTTTGATTCACTGAAGTTGTTTGGGATTTGTGCAGGATCCTGACAGTGTGCACCTGGATATTGGCAGTAAGTGCTGGGCCATCCTTTGTATTTGATAGCTATTAAAAAGCCAGTGACATCACATAGCTGTGAATGTTCACTACTTATAAAAGTCAAAGGGTGCAAGATGGTTGCGCTCAGTATAGAAATCACCAGCTTTTTTGAGTAGTGACCATTCTTTTGAAGTTGTGTCCAACAGTTTAATGTCTGTTTGTATCAGGCGTTCACATTCTATATATTTATTTGTAGGTTTTGTTCAGTTTCTCCAGTATTACTACCAAAGTGGTTGTCTGTATAGACTGAGAGCTCTTGGGGAAAGACACAACATGGACCTAACAGTTGGTAAGTAAATAACAACTCTTCTCTAATATTACACCATGTAAAATAAGTTATTGACTTTAATCCACTAGTAGGAATGGAGATTTCAAAAGATGTCTTCTTTCCCGGGTAAATAATTTATATTTAGATTTACAGTGTAAATCCTCCACTGTCTGTGACCCGCTGATGTATCATTTATTTATTGTCTCAGTCTTTTTGCCAGTTCCGTAGAAATTGCCTTTATTTTGGCCAGGTGAGAAACCAATTTGCTATGCTCAGTTTATCATGGCACTTAGCACAAAAGGCCTCAAAAAATCAGCGTATACTGGTTTAGAGGAGAACTAGTGGAGTGCCTATCACAAACTATTTATTAACAAACAACATATTTATGTAAAAATGTACTTTAAATCTGGAGACAAATATCAATGGAAAACAGTGAGACTATCACCCATGTAATGTAATATTTTAGAACAATATTAAAGGGATAGTAAACACCAAAATTTTTATTGTTTAAAAAGATAATCACTTTTATTTACCATTCCCCAGTTTTGCATAACCAACACTGTTATAGAAATGTTCTTTTTACCTCTGTAATTACCTTGTATCTAAGCTTCTATTGACTGCCTCCTTATCTCAGATCTTTTGACAGGCTTGCATTTCAGGCAGTTAGTGCTGACTCTTAAATAACTTCATGTACGTGAGCACAGTGTTATCTATATGAAACACATGAACTAATGCCCTCTAGCTGTGAAAACTGTTAAATGTATTCAAATAAGAGCTGGCCTTCAAGGGCTTAGAAATTAGCATATGAGCCTTCCTAGGTTTAGCTATCAACTAAGAATACCAAGAGAATAAAGGACATTTGATGATAAAAGTAAATTAGACAGTTGTTTAAAATTACATGCCCTATCTGAATAATGAAAGTTTAATTTCGACTTTACTATCCCTTTAAACTAAGGGATAGTAAACACCAGAATTGTTGTTGTTTAAAAAGGTAGATAATCCCTTTATTATCCATTCCCAAATTTTGCATAACTAACACAGTTGTAATAATATACTTTTTACCTCTGTGATTACCTTGTATCTATGCCTCTGCAAACTGCCCCCTTATTTCAGTTCTTTTGACAGACTTGCATTTTTAGCCAATCAGTGCTGACTCCTAGGAGCTTCACGTGCCTGAGCTCAATGTTATCTATGTTAAACACATGAACTAACGCCCTCTACTGGTGAAAAACGGTCAAAATGCTTTCAGATTGCATATATACCTCCTAGAATTAGCTTTCAACTAAGAATACCAAAAGAACAAAGCAAAATAGGTAATAAAAGTAAATTGGAAAGTTGTTTAAAATTATATGCCCTATTTAAATCATGAAAAAAAAATTTTTTTACTTTACTGTCCCTTTATTAACTAGAATTTGTTGAGCCTACACACACATGCTCATTTAAATATGTTGACATTTTGTGAATGGGAGTGGAGTGATGCTATGTACCAAATAATCATTTTGTATTATGAAAGACTTCCAGATAGTGGTACCACTCTGTCTATTGATTCAGGGGCACAATCCAGTTAAAATTTAACTTTCATTAAATGCATTTAAAATGAACAATGATATATAAAAATCCAGGATAACTGTGCATCACACATGTATACTATACATGAACATTACAAAGCAAAGATCTCTCTCCTACTATTATCTCTGCTGTTGGGCCACTTCAATCTGTGTTTCCTAGAATGCATAGCATTATTATAATCCCTTAAAGCTGGTTGATATACTTAGTAGATTTAGCCCTATAAGTGAAGTGTTGGCTACTATATTATTCAACTGATATGTTGGATGCAACTACAGCCTTCCAAAAATTGCAGATTAGAAAAATACTATTCCTCTCATTGATATTAATGTGGTGCATGTCCCCAATCCTCCCCCTTCCGTAATTCCATTATGTGTTTCGCATGGTTCAGCTTTATCAAAGGTTACGGGCCGTCAATTCAGTGGATGTAAATAACCTGACATGATCCAATACCCCCCTTGATTCTGATTAGTTTAATATCATCATGTGACGATTCAAAGTCTTGTACTGATGTAAACAACAAAGGAAGCTGACGTCTAATCGATCATATGCAATGTATCACATCCTAAAAGATAAGTAAAGGTACAATAGGGACAAGGTATCATATATAGATATCATGGGATTGGAGTAAAGAGAATGTATGATATTATTCCCTACTGGAAATGAAAAATAAATTACTCAAATATGATGACAAAACGTATAAAAATGTTAAAAAAAAATGTTGTTGCATGTGCAGTTTAACGTAAATTACTGCCTCTGTATTACAGCTAATATACTGTATCTTCTGATATAATGCATTTTATTGAACCTGTCACAAATATGACGTTTTTTAGTAATATATTGACAGTAAGTGCAGTTGCCACTTGGGTGAGAGCCTGGAATGCAGGATGTAGAAGTTTTACCCATCCTTAATTCACTGCTTGACAGTATTTATTTTAAGGTTTAAGAACGTTATTAACTGGTTTGGGTTCTTTCTCCAATTTATGGTTTTAAAATTGGATCAGTTTGAAGAACATTCCAAAGCTGATTTATTTCTTGTGTTTATGAGGGTGTAGAGAGCCCTGCCATGCAGATCACCCTGTAAAAAGGTGGCGTACAGATTGTCTTGTTCTCCCTTTAGTATGTAAGCTCACATGCCCACCTCTCATGCACACTACTTTTTACAAGCTGGCAAAAGACCCACTGTAGGAATGTTCAACGCCAAATCAAAAAAAGGGCAGTCTGTTATAAATGCACAGTTCAGTTAAGCGGCCATTTAATGAATATCTTATGCTCCACTGCATATTGAGATTACATTCCACTGGAACGATAGATATTGCGCTTCAGTGACTAAGGTAATTCTGTTGTGTCGTACCTCCGGCCTTCTTTGCGGCGGGGCTTGTCCACTATGTGCAGCCTTTACCACTGCCTCTCCTTACTGCCAGTTTTCTGTTAAAATTTGCTACTGCGTCGAGATTTGCTACCTCAGTGTGCACAAGCACACAATTATGTAATCGAACACCACGTATGTTTCAAAAGAATGTGTGGAATTCAATTAGGTAATTACAAGCATGCGCACACGGAGGTAGCAAATCTTGACGAAGAGGAAATGTAGTCCTCTCATTTCTTCTTAAAGCGGCCATGGACATGCATGCACATGGCGTCATTCCCATTCAATTACGCATGTATTAAAAAATAAAGCAATTCTTCACTTCTTAATTAAAGGTCAATATGTAATCAGAATTAAATAAAGCTGGTCTCCACCTCTCCTTCGTTTTTTTGTAATATGCTCATTTATTAACATTACTCCTAAATTCATTAAGTGTACGCTGCAGGAGCTGATCAAGCAGGCGAGACAACATAGTGCACCGTTGATGAATTTAGGAGTAATGGTATTAATGTGCATATTAAAAAATGATGGAGAGGTGGGGACAAGCTTGAGGTGGAAATGAAGCCTTGTGCATGCATGTCCATGGCCGCTTTAAGAAGAAATGCGAGGACTACATTTCCTATCCGTCGAGATTTGCTACCTCCCTGTGCGCATTTACCTAATCACATTCAACATATTCTTTGGAAACATGGACACGAAGGTAGCAAATCTTGACGTGGTAGCACATTTCAACAGAATACTGACTAAAAAGGTGTGCTGCTCCAATCACACTCTGCGTCTTCCAGCCATGTGGAGTAACTGGTTAAGAGACTATTGTAAGCACAAAACAGCTGCCACTCTTTTGCTGATTTAAAATGCCATGGGTTCACAATAGTATATAAAGAGTAGAGTCTTTTTATGCTATTGTGAACCCATGGCATTTTAACTGGATTCAATAAAGTATTTCTTTTTACCAGCAAGGAGAAGCAGTTTTGTGTTTTCAAAAGAACTCGTACAGCAGCCTGGGAAGGTAATGGGTCAAATAAAATGCACTTTATTGCCCTTTGGTCCCCATTCATGAACAAGTGGGCCCGATGCCAGAGATGCAGAATCCCATAAAAGCAATAGCCTGTGCTGCCTTTTCACCTACTCCTGCTCTACTATTTGCCATCTAAGAGGTTCGGAAGCAGCGGTTTGAAGACTACTGAAATGTGTTAGCTGGGCTTTAAGTTGAATCATGTACCTGATATAAAAATGTAACATTATAATGTGTGTGTCCTATCATCAAGTACTTACCCAGTTAAGTTAATAATATGCCTGTATTGCCATTCGGATATGTTTGTTTTTGCAGAGGGATTTCAGTCTTGGATGTGGAGGGGATTGACTTTCCTTTTGCCATTTCTTTTCTTCGGGCAGGTAATCATACAAAGTCAATTAAACATTGTTTTTAGTAGTGATGCACCGAAATGGAAATTCTGGACCGAAACCGAATCCGAAAATTCGGGATGCACTTGGCCGCAAATGTATTTTTTCAAATTATTTTTTTTAAGTTTTTTTTTTGCATAATTAGAGCCAATAAAAAAGCCCACACTTTTATTGAAAGTAACACACTAAAATTGGACAAAAATATCTTAAAACAATAATATGCTACACAATATTTTTACCAAGAAAAAAAAAACCCAGGCAAAAAATAATGCAATTTTCGGCCAAAATGTTTCTGTGACCAAAATTGTGGTGCATTCCTACTTAAAACAATTATAAATATCAATATACTGTATTATTCTTCATTTAGTTCTATGTAACAGAATCATATTTAACAGTTTGTTTGTTTTTTTACCAATTATCCAAATAAAGTATAGTTCTAGAAAACTCATTATATGCAGAACAGTAAGTCAAGTAATAAACTTAAACAGCAGCTCTAGGCTAGCATCAAATTTGAAACATGCTACACAATAATTTTACCGAAAATAACAGGCAAAATAACCGAAAACCGAAATAGCCAAAAATGACATTTTCGGCCGAAACTTTCTGCGGCCGAAATTTCGGTGCATCCCTAGTTTTTAGTAGTAAGTGTGTGTGTGTGTGTGTGTGGGGGGGGGTTTGGCACCTCAAAACTGCAACAACAAGGGATATATTGCCCATACCAGCAGCTTCCACTTCGTTGTAACTTATTACACCTTTTCTACACATTTAAAGACATGATGACAAGTGACAAGGGTAAAGTCCAAATAAAGTAAACTAATGTTCAGGCGCCTACTTCTGTTTATTTTTATATTCACTGCATATGTTTATCATCAGGCCGGTATTGGAATTGACTTGTTAAAATTAAAGTTTTGAATTTACATGAAAAAAAATTAAACAAATGTTTGCACATACTTCATGATAGTCCCAGATTTTATGGTACACTCCCAGATTCTATGCCAGGTCAAATGGTCTTGAAATGTATTTCTTTTTAATGACACGATGAGTCCACGGATCATCTTAATTACTAATGGGATATTCACCTCCTGGTCAGCAGGAGGCGGCAAAGAGCACCACAGCAGAGCTGTTAAATATCACCTCCCTTCCCTCCCACCCCAGTCATTCTCTTTGCCTATGTTAGTGATAGGAAGTGGTAAAGTGAGGTGTTAGTAAATGATTCTTCAATCAAGAGTTTATTATTTTTAAAGTAGTACAAGAATGTGCTGCTTTGTCCTAGGGTGTAGCCGTAGTCCATATCAGTCTCTTCAGTAGAGCAGTGGTGGTTTTAGAGCAATGGGAACTTGTGGAACATAATTCTCACTGCGCCTCCCATAGTTTTTGCTGCCCTGATTATGAAATTCTGAGGGGATATACTCTGTCATTTCTTTTTCTACACAGGCCCATGTGAGGGAGAGGACCCTGCTGTCGGGCAGATTGGTCAGGTAAGTGCTGACTTTAATTATATTCTGGGAAAGGATTTCACTCAAAGTGAGCACTTTATTTCCAAGGAGAGAATGAAAGGGGCCGTTTTTAAAGTTTAAGTTCTTTATTCTCTGGGACATTTAACTCTCCTATTGGAGAGGAATTGACAGTATAGCAGGCACTGGGGCTGAGATAGCTGTGTTTTGAACATTTTATGGCGGTTCCACTTCTCCCGGCAGTTAAGCTTACAATAACCGGGAGATTGTTTATTAACCCCTTAATGACCACAGCACTTTTCCATTTTCTGTCCGTTTGGGACCAAGGCTATTTTTACATTTTTGCGGTGTTTGTGTTTAGCTGTAATTTTCTTCTTACTCATTTACTGTACCCACATATATTATATACCGTTTTTCTCGCCACTAAATGGACTTTCTAAAGATACCATTATTTTCATCATATCTTATAATTTACTATAAAAAAAAATATAAAATATGAGGAAAAATTGAAAAAACACACTTTTTCTAACTTTGACCCCCAAAATCTGTTACATATCTACAACCACCAAAAAACACCCATGCTAAATAGTTTCAAAATTTTGTCCTGAGTTTAGAAATACCCAATGTTTACATGTTCTTTGCTTTTTTTGCAAGTTATAGGGCCATAAATACAAGTAGCACTTTGCTATTTCCAAACCACTTTTTTCCAAAATTAGCGCTAGTTACATTCGAACACTAATATCTTTCAGGAATCCCTGAATATCCCTTGACATGTATATATTTTTTTTTAGTAGACATCCCAAAGTATTGATCTAGGACAATTTTGGTATATTTCATACCACCATTTCACCGCCAAATGCGATCAAATACAAAAAATCGTTCACTTTTTCACAAATTTTTTCACATACTTTCGGTTTCTCACTGAAATTATTTACAAACAACTTGTGCAATTATGGCATAAATGGTTGTAAATTCTTCTCTGGGATCCCCTTTGTTCAGAAATAGCAGACATATATGGCTTTGGCGTTGCTTTTTGGTAATTAGAAGGCCGCTAAATGCCACTGCGCACCACAAGTGTATTATGCCCAGCAGTTAAGGGGTTAATTAGGGAGCTTTTAGGGAGCTTGTAGGGTTAATTTTAGCTTTAGTGTAGTATAGTAGACAACCCCAAGTATTGATCTAGGCACATTTTGGTATATTTCATGCCACCATTTCACCGCCAAATGCGATCAAATTGAAAAAAAAAGTTAAATTTTTCACAATTTTAGGTTTCTCACTGAAATAATTTACAAACAGCTTGTGCAATTATGGCACAAATGGTTGTAAATACTTGTCTGGGATCCCCTTTGTTCAGAAATAGCAGACATATATGACTTTGGCGTTGCTTTCTGGTAATTAGAAGGCCGCTAAATCCTGCTGCGCCTCACACGTGTATTATGGCTAGCAGTGAAGGGGTTAATTAGGGAGTTTGTAGGGAGCTTGCAGGGTTAATTTTAGCTTTAGTGTAGAGATCAGCCTCCCACCTGACACATCCCACCCCCTGATCCCTCCCAAACAGCTCCCTTCCCTCCCCCACCCCACAATTGTCCCCGCCATCTTAAGTACTGGCAGAAAGTACACATATGCTAGGGTGTAGGATCCCCCCCTTAGCCCCCAACCTCCCTGATCCCCCCCAAAACCGCTCTCTAACCCTCCCCTCTGCCTCATTGGGGGCCATCTTGGGTATTGGCAGCTGTCTGCCAGTACCCAGTTTGCAAAAAAAAAGTGCTTTTTTTATTTTTGTTTGGCTTTTTTCTGTAGTGTAGCTTCCCCCCCCCCCCCACACACAGACAAACCCCCACCACCTTGCTGATCGTTTTTTTTTTAAAAAAATATTTAGACATTTAAACATTTTTAACATTTTTTATTAATAAATTTTCTGTAGCGTAGCGGTTCCCACCCGCTCCCTCCCCGTGCACGCGCCCGCCCCCGCCCTCCCGTGCACGCGCGCGCGTCCGTGCGCGCCCCCGCTCATCCTCGCCCACAATCCCGCCCCCCCTGCACATAACCAGGGCCATCGATGGCCGCCACCCGCCTCCCGGTCCGGCTCCCACCCACCAACGCAGGGAGCCACCGATCTCCGGTGCAGAGAGGGCCACAGAGTGGCTCTCTCTGCACCGGATGGCTTAAAAAGGTTATTGCAGGATGCCTCCATATCGAGGCATCACTGCAATAACCGGAAAGCAGCTGGAAGCGAGCGGGATCGCTTCCAGCTGCTTTCCACACCGAGGACGTGCAGGGTACGTCCTCAGGCATTAACTGCCTTTTTTTTGAGGACGTACCCTGCACGTCCTCGGTCGTTAAGGGGTTAAAGATGCCAACGAGGGGCGGAGCTAAGTGAGGCGGTAATCTTAGCATTACGCGCCATTTTTCTTCACTCTGGGTACGGAAGTGATTCAGTTCAGGACACCTAGGAGCACTTGAGTTAGATTAAGACAAGCGACTCTAGGAGCGGACCGTTCGTAGATTGTTTCCCTGCTGCAGTCAGATTGTTTAGAAAATACTAAAAGGATCGTTGCTTCAGGTCACTGAGCAGGTAGGCACCTCAGCCAAAAGCTGAGGTGTAGAGGTGTTAGTTATTCTTGTTTCAGTTTACCGCATTCTGCAGTTTCAAAGTAAAATAGTTGCGGTTTAACTTTTAAAGACACAGTACCGTATTTTTCACAATTTTTTCCCTTTATTAAAAATTATTTTTAATGTTGATAAATGTATTAATTAAGTGTTAGAATGGACCAAGAGACTTTGCAAGATGCCACCTGCTCCCTGTGCTTTAATACCAATGTGGAATCACCAATTCTTTTTTTGCTCCTCTTGTATTGAGAGGACTTTAAGTTAGGGATAAAAAAAATTCTGAGCCAGCATTTTCTAAGGAGGATGCTGTTCAGGAATCCAATGAGAATGTTCAATTCATGCCGCAGCTTTCTCCTCAAGAGTCCCAAAGTTTACCGCCCTCACATGCAGTGCCCTGCGCTTCCTCTTTAACTCCAGTTGGGGTTACTTTACAAGACATCGCCTCTCTCATGTCTTCTGCAGTTTCAGATGCGTTGTCTGCTTTTCCTATGTTGCAGGGAAAGCGTAAGAGGAAAATCAGACATTCAGTAAGTGAAGTTTCTGACGCAGTTGTTGCTATTGTAGATGCTCCCTTCCAGAAGCCTGAGGAGGGGGATACCGTAGTAGCATCTGAAGGTGAAATTTCAGATTCTGACAGTGTAATTCCTCTTTCTGATACTGAAGTGGTTTCCTTCAGGTTTAAACTAGAACACCTCCATTGATTACTAAAGAAGGTTTTAGCTACATTGGACGACAGTGACTCCACGGTCGTTGTTAATCCTAAAAAATCTAGTAAACTTAACAAATATTTTGAGGTTCCTTCTTCGATAGACGTTTTTCCGGTACCAGACCAAGCTTCTGAGATCATTGCTAAGGAGTGGGAGAGACCGGGTATTCCTTTTTCTCCATCTCCTATATTTAAAAAGATGTTTCCCATAGCCGACTCTGTTAAGGAGGCTTGGCAAACAGCCCCCAAGGTGGAAGGAGCTGTTTCCACCTTAGCTAAGAGAACTACTATTCCCATAGAGCATAGTTGCGCTTTCAAAGATCCTAGGGATAAAAAATTAGAGGGATTACTAAAAAAGATGTATGTACACCAGGGCTTACAATGGCAACCAGCTGTGTGCATTGCTACCGTTACTAGGGCGGCTGCATATTGCTTTGATGCATTGTCTGATGCTATCAGGACAGAAACTCCCCTCGAGGAAATCCAGGATAGGATAAAGGCTCTTAAATTGGCTAATTCCTTTATAACGAATGCTTCCCTTCAAGTTATCCAACTGGGAGCAAAGATTTTGGGGTTTGCTATTCTAGCTCGTAGGGCCTTATGGTTAAAACCTTGGCCTGCGGATGTATCCTCTAAATCTAAATTGTTAGCAATTCATTAAAAGGCTTGACGGAAATTATCTCTGATATTACGGGAGGTAAGGGTCACCTTCTCCCTCAGGATAAGAAAAACAATCCAAGAAGCCTGTGATTGAATCTAAGACGGCATGAAGGGACTGCCCCCGATCCGGGACCGGATCTTGTAGGGGGCAGACTTTCCTTCTTCGCTCAGGCTTGGGTTTGAGATGTTCAGGATCCCTAGGCGGTAGAGATAGTGTCCCAGGGATACAAACTAGAGTTCAAGGGTTTTCCTCCCAGAGGCAGGTTTCTGCTTTTAAGATTATCTGTAGTCGAGACAAAAAGAGAGGCGTTCTTACACTGTGTAAGAGACTTCTCCGACCTGGGAGTGATAGTTCCTGTTCCGATTCAGGAACAGGGGCTGGGATTTTATTCTAATCGGTTTGTGATCCCCAAAAATGAGGGAACCTTCAGACCAATTTTAGATCTCAAGAGTCTAAACAAATTTCTCAGGGTACCATCCTTCAAGATGGAAACTATTCGTTCCATTCTTCCTTTGATCCAAGAGGGTCATTTTATGACATCAGTGGATTTAAAAGACGCGTACCTGCATGTTCCCATTCACAGGGATCATCACAAGTTCCTAAGCTTTGCCTTTCTGGACAAAAACTTCCAGTTTGTGGCTCTTCCTTTCGGTCTTGCCACAGCTCCCAGAATTTTTACAGAGGTTCTGGGATCGCTGTTGGCGGTGCTTCGGTTACGTGGCATCGCAGTGGCACTCTATCTGGACGACATCCTGGTTCAGGCACCATCCTTACAACAAGCAAGATCCCACACGGACATGGTGTTATCCTTCCTGCGATCTCACGGGTGGAAGGTAAATTTGGAAAAAGAGTTCCTTAGTCCTAAATACAAGGGTAACTTTCTTGGGAACCATAATAGATTCCCTATCAATGAAGATTTTTCTGACAGAAGTCAGGAAATCAAAGATTATCGATATTTGTCTAGTCCTTCAGCCCACTCCTCGGCCATCAGTGGCTCAGTGCATGGAGGTAATCGGGCTGATTGTGGCGGC
This sequence comes from Bombina bombina, assembly GCF_027579735.1. Lineage (NCBI taxonomy): Eukaryota > Metazoa > Chordata > Amphibia > Anura > Bombinatoridae > Bombina > Bombina bombina. The sequence continues at coordinate 669,466,983 of NC_069501.1, forward strand.
AATGGACATCATCCCGTTTTCTCGGTTCCATCTCAGACATCAGCAGTTAAGCATGCTCAGGCAATGGAACAGAGATTATGCGGATTTGTCTCCTAGAATGCTACTGGAGCAGGAGACAAGGGATTCCCTTCAATGGTGGTTGTCTCTGGATCATCTCTCCCAGGGAAACTGCTTTCGCAGACCATCTTGGGTGATTGTGACAACAGACGCCAGCCGTCTAGGGTGGGGAGCAGTCTGGGGCTCCCTAAAGGCTCAGGGAGTTTGGACTCAGTCAGAGTCTGTTCTTCCTATAAACATTCTGGATCTGAGAGCGATCTTCAATGCTCTTCTGGCCTGTACCCAGTTAGCCTTGTTCCAGTAGGACAATATAACTTCAGTGGCTTACATCAATCATCAGGGGGAACGAGGAGTTCCTTAGCGATGACCGAGGTAACCAAAATAATTCAGTATGCAGGAGGCCCATTCTTGCTGCCTGTCGGCGATCCACATCCCAGGGGTGGACAACTGGGAGGCAGACTTCCTGAGCAGGCAGACCTTTCATCCGGGGGAGTTGGAACTCCATCCGGAAGTGTTCTCCAGCCTGATTCTCAAGTGGGGTCAGCCGGAATTAGATCTAATGGCATCTCGACAGAATGCCAAGCTCCCGAGATACGGATCGAGGTCCAGGGACCCCCAGGTGGAAATGATAGATGCTCTGGCGGTTCCTTGGACCTTCAGTCTAGCATAACTATTTCCTTTGTTTGCTCTTCTTCCTCAGGTCATTGCTCGAATCAAGCAGGAGAGGGCATCGGTGATCCTCATTGCACCTGCTTGGCCTCGCAGGATTTGGAATGCAGATCTGGTGGACATGTCATCTCTGCCACCTTGGAGACTTCTGTTGAGGAAGGACCTTCTAATTTAAAGGGCCATAATACCCAAATGTTTAAACACTTGAAAGTGATGCAGCATAGCTGTAAAAAGCTGTTTAGAAAATATCTCCTGAACATCTCTATGTAAAAAAGAAAGATATTTTACCTCAAAAATTCCTCAGTAGCCACCTCCCATTGTAAAGGATTTCTAAGCAGCATTTTAGTGTGTTTGTCCTGGGACATCTGAAGGGACTAGCATCGTGCACTCTCATATTATTTCACCAATCAGGTAAAGGAAGCTTACTATGAAATCTCATGAGAGTTAAGTCAAATCTCATGAGATCACAGTAAGAGTTCATGACCTCAGCACTGCTGATGCCGATTGGCTGCTGTTCATTTCTTCATTTTTTTAAATGTGTTTACCTGCAGCTGGGAGCAGCTGACTATAACTTTTTACACAGAACTTACTCTGCTGAGCTGAGGAGATTGTGAGGTAAAATATCTTCCTTTTTTACATAGAGATGCTCAGGTGATATTTTCCTGTCAGCTTTTTACAGTTATACTGCATCAGTTTCAAGTGATTTAGCATATGAGTATTATGTCCCTTTAAGGGCCCTTCTTTCACCCAAATCTAGTTTCTCTGAAACTGACTGCTTGGAGATTGAACGCTTAATTTTATCCAAGCTGGGCTTTTCTGATTTGGTCATTGAGACCATGATTCAGGCTCATAAGCCTGTAACTAGAAAGATTTACCATAAGATATGTTGTTAATATCTCTATTGGTGTGAGTCCAAGGGCTGCTCATGGAGTAGAGTAAGGATTCCTAGAATGTTATCCTTTTTCCAAGAGGGTTTCGAGAAAGGATTATCGACAAGTTCCCTAAGGGGTCAGATCTCTGCCTTATCTATTTTGTTACACATAATGTCTGGCAGATGTTCCAGATGTACAATCATTTTGTCAGGCCTTGGTCAGGATCAGACCTGTGTTAAAACCAGTTATTCCTCCATGGAATTTGAATTTAGTTCTTTAAGTCCTTCAAAGGGCTCCGTTTGAGCCTATGCATTCCTTAGATATTAAGTTGTTATCTTGGAAAGTTTTGTTTCTTCTTGCTATTTCGTCTGCTCGCAGAGTATCAGAGCTTTCGGCTTTGCAGTACGAATCCCCTTAACTTATTTTTCATTCAGATAAGGTAGTTTTACGTACTAAATTAGGATTTCTTCCTAAGATAGTTCTGATCAGAACATTAATCAGGAGATTGTTGTTCCTACTTCTCAGAAGGAACGACTTTTGCACAATTTGGATGTGGTTCGTGCCTTACAGTTTTACCTGCAGGCAACTAAGGATTTTCGTCAGTCTTCGGCATTGTTTGTAGTTTTCTCAGGAAAACGTAAGGGACAGAAAGTTACGGCTACTTCTCTTTCCTTTTGGCTGAAGAGTATTATTAGTTTTGCTTACGAGACTGCTGAACAGCAGCCTCCAGAGAGAGTTACGGCTCATTCCACAAGGGCTATTGCTTCCTCATGGGCATTCAAGAATGAAGCTTCGGTAGAACAAATTTGCAAGGCTGCAACTTGGTCCTCTCTTCACACTTTTTCAAAATTCTACAGGTTTGACACTTTTGCCTCAGCTTTTTGGGAGAAAGGTTCTTCAAGCAGTGGTGCCTTCCGTTTAGGTTCCCTGTCTTGTCCCTCCCGTATCATCTGTGTCTGTGTACTCTAGCTTGGGTATTGATTCCCATTAGTAATTAAGATGATCCGTGGACTCATTGTGTCATTAAAAAGAAACAAAATTTATGCTTACCTGATAAATGTATTACTTTTTTGACACGATGATTCCATGGCCCACCCTGTTTTTGTAAGACAGGTTGTTGGTTTTATAAACTTCAGAAACCTCTGCACCTTATTGCTTCCTTTCTCTCATTTACTTTGGTCGAATGACTGGTTTGGGAGTGAGGGGAGGTGATATTTAACAGCTCTGATGTGGTGCTCTTTGTCGCCTCCTGCTGACCAGGAGGTGAATATCCCAATAGTAATTAAGATGATCCGTGGACTCATCGTGTTAAAAAAACATAATTTATGCTTACCTGATAAATTTATTTCTCTTGTAGTGTAGTCAGTCCACGGGTCATCCATTACTTATGGAATATATCTCTTCCTAACAGGAAGCTGCAAGAGGATCACCCAGCAGAGCTGCTATATAGCTCCTCCCCTCACATGTCATATTCAGTCATTCGACCAAAGCAGACGACAAAGGAGAAACCATAGGGTGCAGTGGTGACTGGAGTTTAATTAAAATTTAGGTCTGCCTTAAAGACAGGGCGGGCCATGGACTGACTACACTACAAGAGAAATAAATTTATCAGGTAAGCATAAATTATGTTTTCTCTTGTTAAGTGTAGTCAGTCCACGGATCATCCATTACTTATGGAATACCAATACCAAAGCTAAAGTACACGGATGAAGGGAGGGACAAGGCAGGAACATTAAACAGAAGGAACCACTGCCTGAAGTACCTTTCTCCCAAAATTAGCCTCCGAAGAAGCAAAAGTGTCAAATTTGTAAAATTTTGAAAAGGTGTGAAGCGAAGACCAAGTCGCAGCCTTGCAAATCTGTTGAACAGAGGCCTCATTTTTAAAGGCCCAGGTGGAAGCCACAGCTCTAGTAGAATGAGCTGTAATCCTTTCAGGAGGCTGCTGTCCAGCAGTCTCATAGGCTAAACGTATTATGCTACGAAGCCAAAAAGAGAGAGAGGTAGCCGAAGCCTTTTGACCTCTTCTCTGTCCAGAGAAAACGACAAACAGGGAAGAAGTTTGACGAAAATCTTTAGTTGCCTGCAAATAGAACTTCAGGGCACGGACTACGTCCAAATTATGCAAAAGTCGTTCCTTCTTTGAAGAAGGGTTAGGACACAGTGATGGAACAACAATCTCTTGATTGATATTCCTGTTAGTAACTACCTTAGGTAAGAACCCAGGTTTAGTACGCAGAACTACCTTGTCTGAATGAAAAATCAGATAAGGAGAATCACAATGTAAGGCAGATAACTCAGACTCTTCGAGCCGAGGAAATAGCCATCAAAAACAAAACCTTCCAGGATAACAGCTTGATATCAATGGAATGAAGGGGTTCAAATGGAACGCCTTGAAGAACATTAAGAACTAAGTTTAAGCTCCACGGCGGAGCAACAGTCTTAAACACAGGCTTAATCCTAGTTAAAGCCTGACAAAAAGCCTGAACGTCTGGAACTTCAGCCAGACGTTTGTGTAGAAGAATAGACAGAGCAGAAATCTGTCCCTTTAACGAACTAGCAGATAAGCCCTTTTCTAAACCCTCTTGTAGAAAGGACAATATCCTAGGAATCCTAACCTTACTCCATGAGTAACTCTTGGATTCGCACCAATATAAATATTTACGCCATATCTTATGGTAAATTTTTCTGGTAACAGGCTTCCTAGCCTGTATTAAGGTATCAATAACCAACTCCGAGAAGCCACGCTTTGATAGAATCAAGCGTTCAATCTCCATGCAGTCAGCCTCAGAGAAATTAGATTTGGATGTTTGAAAGGACCCTGAATTAGAAGGTCCTGTCTCAGAGGCAGAGACCACGGTGGACGTCCACTAGGTCTGCATACCAGGTCCTGCGTGGCCACGCAGGCGCTATCAGAATCACCAAAGCTCTCTCCTGTTTGATCTTGGCAATCAAACGAGGAAGCATCGGGAATGGTGGAAACACATAAGCCATGTTGAAGACCCAAGGGGCTGTCAGAGCATCTATCAGCACCGCTCCCGGGTCCCTGGACCTGGATCCGTAACAAGGAAGCTTGGCGTTCTGGCGAGACGCCATGAGATCCAGATCTGGTTTGCCCCAACGAAGAATCAGTTGAGCAAAGACCTCCGGATGAAGTTCCCACTCCCCCGGATGAAAAGTCTGGCGACTTAGAAAATCCGCCTCCCAGTTCTCTACGCCTGGGATGTAAATCGCTGACAGGTGGCAAGAGTGAGACTCTGCCCAGCGAATTATCTTTGAGATTTCCAACATCGCTAGGGAACTTCTGGTTCCCCCTTAATGGTTGATGTAAGCCACAGTCGTGATGTTGTCCGACTGAAATCTGATGAACCTCAAAGTTGCTAACTGAGGCCAAGCTAGGAGAGCATTGAATATTGCTCTTAATTCCAGAATATTTATTGGGAGGAGTTTCTCCTCCTGAGTCCATAATCCCTGAGCTTTCAGGGAGTTCCAGACTGCGCCCCAGCCTAGAAGGCTGGCGTCTGTTGTTACAATCGTCCAATCTGGCCTGCGAAAGGTCATCCCCTTGGACAGATGTGGCCGAGAGAGCCACCATAGAAGAGAATCTCTGGTCTCTTGATCCAGACTTAGTAGGGGGGACAAATCTGAGTAATACCCGTTCCACTGACTTAGCATGCACAATTGCAGCGGTCTGAGATGCAGGCGCGCAAATGGTACTATGTCCATTGCCGCTACCATTAAGCCGATTACTTCCATGCACTGAGCTACTGACGGGTGTGGAATGGAATGAAGGATACGGCAAGCATTTAGAAGTTTTGATAACCTGGCCTCTGTCAGGTAAATTTTCATCTCTACAGAATCTATAAGAGTCCCTAGAAAGGGAACTCTTGTAAGTGGTAATAGAGAACTCTTTTCCACGTTCACCTTCCACCCATGCGACCTCAGAAATGCCAGAACTATCTCCGTATGAGACTTGGCAGTTTGAAAACTTGACGCTTGTATCAGAATGTCGTCTAGGTACGGAGTCACCGCTATGCCTCGCGGTCTTAGTACCGCCAGAAGTGAGCCCAGAACTTTTGTAAAGATTCTTGGAGCCGTAGCTAATCCGAAGGGAAGAGCTACAAACTGGTAATGCCTGTCTAGGAAAGCAAATCTTAGGTACCGATAATGATCCTTGTGAATCGGTATGTGAAGGTAGGCATCCTTTAAATCCACTGTGGTCATGTACTGACCCTCTTGGATCATGGGAAGGATGGTTCGAATAGTTTCCATTTTGAATGATGGAACTCTTAGAAATTTGTTTAGGATTTTTAAGTCCAAGATTGGTCTGAAGGTTCCCTCTTTCTTGGGAACCACAAATAGATTTGAATAGAATCCCTGCCCGTGTTCCGTCCGCGGAACTGGGTGGATCACCCCCATTAGTAAAAGGTCTTGTACACAGCGTAGAAACGCCTCTTTCTTTATTTGGTTTGCTGATAACCTTGAAAGATGAAATCTCCCTCGTGGAGGAGAAGTTTTGAAGTCCAGGAGATATCCCTGAGATATGATCTCCAACGCCCAGGGATCCTGGACATCTCTTGCCAAAGCCTGGGCGAAGAGAGAAAGTCTGCCCCCCACTAGATCCGTTTCCGGATAGGGGGCCCTCTCTTCATGCTGTCTTGGGGGCAGCAGCAGGTTTCTTGGCCTGCTTGCCCTTGTTCCAGGACTGGTTAACTTTTCAGCCCTGCCTGTAACGAGCAACAGCTCCTTCCTGTTTTGTAGCAGAGGAAGTTGATGCTGCTCCAGCCTTGAAGTTACGAAAGGCACGAAAATTAGACTGTTTGGCCTTTGATTTGGCCCTGTCCTGAGGTAGAGCATGGCCCTTACCTCCCGTAATGTCAGCTATAATTTCTTTCAAGCCGGGCCCGAATAAGGTCTGCCCTTTGAAAGGAATATTAAGCAATTTAGATTTAGAAGTCACGTCAGCTGACCAGGATTTAAGCCATAGCGCTCTGCGTGCTTGGATGGCGAATCCGGAGTTCTTAGCCGTAAGTTTGGTTAAATGTACGACGGCATCAGAAACAAATGCGTTAGCTAGCTTAAGTGCTTTAAGCTTGTTCATAATTTCATCCAATGGAGCTGTGCGAATGGCCTCTTCCAGAGACTCAAACCAGAATGCCGCCGCAGCAGTGACAGGCGCAATGCATGCAAGGGGCTGTAAGATAAAACCTTGTTGAACAAACATTTTCTTAAGGTAACCCTCTAATTTCTTATCCATTGGATCTGAAAAGGCACAACTGTCCTCCACCGGGATAGTGGTACGCTTAGCTAAAGTAGAAACTGCTCCCTCCACCTTAGGGACCGTCTGCCATAAGTCTCGTGTGGTGGCGTCTATAGGAAACATTTTCCTAAATATGGGAGGAGGGGAAAAGGGCACACCAGGTCTATCCCACTCCTTGCTAATAATCTCTGTAAGCCTTTTAGGTATAGGAAACACGTCAGTACACACCGGTACCGCATAGTATCTATCCAACCTACATAATTTTTCTGGAATTGCAACCGTGTTACAATCATTCAGAGCCGCTAATACCTCCCCTAGCAATATGCGGAGGTTCTCAAGCTTAAATTTAAAATTAGAAATCTCTGAATCCAGTCTCCCTGGATCAGATCCGTCACCCACAGAATGAAGCTCTCAGTCTTCACGTTCTGCAAACTGTGACGCAGTATCTGACATGGCTCTCACCTCATCCGCGCGCTCTGTCCTTAACCCAGAGCTATCGCGCTTGCCTCTTAATTCTGGCAATTTAGATAATACTTCTGTCATAACAGTAGCCATGTCTTGCAAAGTGATTTGTAAGGGCCTCCCTGATGTACTTGGCGCCACAAAATCACGCACCTCCTGAGCGGGAGGCGAAGGTACTGACACGTGAGGAGAGTTAGTCGGCATAACTTCCCCCTCGTTGTCTGGTGATAATTTCTTTACATGTAAAGATTGACTTTTATTTAAAGTAGCATCAATGCAATTAGTACATAAATTTCTATTGGGCTCCACATTGGCCTTTAAACATAGTGAACAAAGAGATTCATCTGTGTCAGACATGTTTAAACAGACTAGCAATGAGACTAGCAAGCTTGGAAATACTTTTCTAAATAAATTTACAAGCAATATAAAAAACGCTACTGTGCCTTTTAAGAAGCACAAAAAGCTGTCACAGTTGAAATAACAATGAACCAAAATAGTTATAGCAACCAATTTTTCACAGTAAATGTATTAAGTTAGCAAAGGATTGCACCCACCAGCAAATGGATGATTAACCCCTTAATACCCAAAAACGGATTAACAATTTAATAATTAACGTTTTTCTCACAGTCAAAACACACTGTCACAGGTCTGCTGTGACTGATTACCTCCCTCAAAATGAATTTTGAAGACCCCTGAGCTCTCTAGAGACGATCTGGATCATGGAGGATGAAGTAGACAGATTGTGACTGAATTTTTACTACGCAAAAAAGCACTAAAATAGGCCCCTCCCACTCATATTACAACAGTGGGGAAGCTCAGATAACTGTTTCTATGCAGAAAACAAAGATGGCCATGTGGTAAAAATCATGCCCCAATAAGTTTTATCACCAAGTACCTCACAAAAAACGATTAACATGCCAGTAAACGTTTTAAACATACATTTGAAAAGTTATGAATTGTTATTAATAAGCCTGCTACCAGTCGCTTTTACTGCAGTTAAGGCTCATACATTATTTCAGTATTAACAGTATTTTCAGAGTCAATTCCATTCCTTAGAAAAATACATTCAGTGTACACACACTCATCAGCCTAATACCAGTCGCTATCACTGCATTTAATGCTGAACTTACTTTACATTGGTATCAGCAGTATTTTCTCAGTCAATTCCATTCCTCAGAAAAATAATTACTGCACATACCTCATTTGCAGGGGGGCCCTGCATGCTATTCCCCTTCTCTGAAGTTACCTCACTCCTCAGATGAGAACAGCCAGTGGATCTTAGTTACGCCTGCTAAGATCATAGAAAACGCAGGCAGATTCTTCTTCTAATGCTGCCTGAGAATAAACAGCACACTCCGGTGCCATTTAAAATAAAAAACTTTTGATTGTAGAAATAAACTAAGTTAAAAAACACCACAGACCTCTCACAGCGACCTATCTAGTTAGGCTGCAAGAGAATGACTGAATATGACATGTGAGGGGAGGAGCTATATAGCAGCTCTGCTGGGTGATCCTCTTGCAGCTTCCTGTTAGGAAGAGATATATTCCATAAGTAATGGATGACCTGTGGACTGACTACACTTAACAAGAGAAAGAAATACATTTATCAGGTAAGCATACATTTTGTTTTATTTACATTTTTTTACTTCTCAATTTTGTATTTTTTTAAGTTAAAACAAATAGAGAAAGCTTATTTATACTAAATAGGGTATGTTAAAGGGACTGGAGAGGCTGTTCTACAGTTAGTGAATAAAGGAGCCTATTATGAGCAGGATTTATCAATGCAATTCTCCTAAAATTGCGCCCATAAATCCGAATACAACTGAATCCCCTGATTTATTAATGCAAAGTGCGCCTGCATTTGCAAAGGCACACTGATGCGTTTAAAAAAGAGTTTGCTAGTTTTAGTCGCATTTCCTCGAGTCTCCTTAGCATTACACCCAGTTACCAATTTATCATTTTTTTTGCACCTTTGAAGAACGTAAAGTTCTGCTACAAATACGCACAATATAGTTGTCCACAGGTACTGTGGAGAACAGCATTAGAAATGATTATGTTTTTGAGCTTGTGTCATGTTCACATCTATTTCTGATGGCGTACTTTCAGATTCTAGCAGGTCTATCTTTGACTAGATACATATGCCAACTACAGAGTGTAAAATTGCCCCACAAAGATTGTAAATTGTATTAACAATTTGAATATGTTACGGTTATATAGGGTCATTATTATAACAAAATTAAAGTAAACATTTATTGTAGTAACACACCAAAATGAACCTGCAAATTTGCCCCATGTAAAAACACAAATGTATTAGATTACTTGAAGAGGGCAAAAATGACAACATAAAAAAACATGGGTTTGAAATGATAAATCAGGACAACTTGCTTTTTTTTGGAGAAATTCATCATAATCCGCCCCAGATAGCTTTCCAAACAGCGCAAATTATTACGTGCAATTTTTTTATAAATTTGTATGCACCAGTGCGCCTTTCCAAGGGCCAGCTGCAGAGAACTTGGAGGAAAATACAAATGAGAATTCTCCTAGCCCTTAATAAAACTAGCCCTATGTTTGAAGTTTGTTTTTGTATTGCAGTTATCTTTTAGAACTTTCAACATTAGGGAATGCAGATAGCCCTCCAGTGCTTCTCTATTAGATGCATATCATCCTGTCCCAACATGAAGCTAAATATAAACCATCTCAAAAAACTAATAAATAGACACATGTAAATGATCATGTTGTGTATGTCTACTTGCTTGTGGCTTCATTGCATCTGGTCTTTTGTTATTATCAAGCAAAGAGATTAGTATGATTTAGGCCAACTGTGTTTTCTCCAACATTGGTGTGTCCGGTCCACGGCGTCATCCATTACTTGTGGGAATATTCTCTTCCCCAACAGGAAATGGCAAAGAGCACAGCAAAAGCTGTCCATATAGCCCCTCCTCAGGCTCCGCCCCCCAGTCATTCTCTTTGCCGCTCTGAACAAGTAGCATCTCCACCGAGATGGTGAAGAGTATGTGGTGTTTAATTGTAGTTTTTTATTCTGCTATCAAGAGTTTGTTATTTTAAAATAGTGCCGGTTTGTACTATTTACTCTAAAACAGAAAGGGATGAAGAGTTCTGTTTAAAAGAGGTTTATGATTTTAGCAGCAGTAACTAAAATCAATTGCTGTCCCCACGCAGGACTGTTGAGCCTAGAGAACTTCAGTTGGGGGGAACAGTTAGCAGACTTTTCTGCTCAAGGTATGACTAGTCCATTTTCTAACAAGACTGTGTAATGCTAGAAGACTGTCATTTTCCCTCTTGGGAATCGGTAAGCCATTTTCTTAGACTCTTAACAGAATGAAGGCTTATTATGGGCTATACACTGGTTGACACTCTTATGGGCTAAATCGATTGCTTTATTTATGTTTTTTATGAAATCTAGAGGTGATTTATAAAACTTTTATTGTGGGGGAACGTTTTTAGGCGCCAGGCAGTTATTTAGACACCGTTCCAGTCAGGAAGGGCCCTTTCACTATAGTAGGCAGAGCCTCATTTTCGCGCCATAATTGCGCAGTTTCTTTTGGATGCAGTGTATGCAGCTGCATGTGAGAGGGTCTGGTGATCATTGAAAACGTTCCTGGAAGGCTTAATTTGGTATCGTATAACTCCTAAGGACAGGTGAAGTCGCAGCAAACGCTGTGGCTGGGACTGTAGTGGGGTTAAAAATTGTTATTCGATTAAAAGGCTCCGGTTTCCTCATTTAAGGGGTTAAAAGCTGGAAAATTGGGGTGTAATACCTAAGGCATTAAGACACTGTGGTGAAAATTTGGTAAAGATCGGATATTTCTTTCATACTTTTTCACACATTCAGAAATAAAGTGTGCTCTGTTTAACATTTAAAGAGACAGTAACGGTTTTGTTTTAAAACGTTTTTTTTGCATTATTAGCCTGTTTAAGCCTGTCTAACATGTCTGTACCTTCAGATAGAACATGTTCTGTATGTATGGAGGCCAAGGTGGTCCCCCCTTCAAATGTATGTGATAATTGTGCCATAGCGTCCAGACAAAGTAAGGACAGTACTGTCACATTTAATAAGGTTGCCCAAGATGATTCCTCAAATGAAGGTAGTGGGGATAGTTCATCATCCTCTCCTTCTGTGTCAACACCAGTTATGCCCGCGCAGGCGACCCCTAGTACATCTAGCGCGCCAATGCTTGTTACTAGGCAACAATTAACGGCAGTAATGGATAATTCCATAGCTAATATTTTATCCAAAATGCCAGCATTTCAGAGAAAGCGTGATTGCTCAGTTTTAAATACAGTGGAGCAAGAAGGCGCTGACGATAGTTTTATCTGTCATACCCTCACACCAGTCAGAAGTGGCAGTGAGGGAGGGTTTGTCGGAGGGAGAACTTTCAGATTCAGGAAGAATTTCTCAACAGGCAGAACCTGACATTGTGACATTTAAATTTAAGTTAGAGCATCTCCGCGCATTACTTAAGGAGGTGCTATCTACTCTGGATGATTGTGACTCTTTGGTCATTCCAGAAAAATTGTGCAAGATGGACAAATTCTTAGAGGTCCCGGTGCACCCTGATGCCTTCCCGATCCCAAAAGGGTGGCGGACATAGTGAATAAGGAGTGGGAGAGACCAGGCATACCCTTTGTCTCCTATATTTAAGAAATTGTTCCCCATGGTCGACCCAAGGAAGGACACATGGCAGACAGTCCCTAAGGTTGAAGGGGCAGTTTCTACCCTAGCTAAGCGCACGACTATCCCCATTGAGGACAATTGTGCTTTCAAAGAACCTATGGATAAAAAATTGGAGGGTTTGCTTAAAAATATTTTTGTGCAGCAAGGTTACCTCCTCCAACCAATTTTGTGCATTATTCCTGTCACTACGGCGGCGTGTTTCTGGTTCGATGAACTAGAAAAGTCGCTTAACATGGAGACTCCATATGAGGAAGTCATGGACAGCTAATTCCTTTATTTTAGATGCCGCTTTGCAATTAGCGAGATTAGCGGCGAAAAATTCAGGGTTTGCAATTGTGGCGCGCAGAGCGCTCTGGCTAAAGTCTTGGTCGGCGGAAGTATCTTCCAAGACAAAATTGCTTAATATCCCTTTCAAAGGTAAGACCCTTTTTGGGCCGGAATTGAAAGAAATTATTTCAGACATCACTGGGGGAAAGGGCCATGCCCTCCCACAGGATAGGCCTTTCAAGGCTAAGAATAAGTCCAATTTTCGTTCCTTTCGCAATTTCAGGAACGGACCGGCTTCTAACTCTGCAGCCTCTAGACAAGAGGGTAACGCTTCCCAGACTAAACCAGCTTGGAAACCAATGCAAGGCTGGAACAAGGGTAAACAGGCCAAGAAGCCTGCTGCTGCTACCAAGACAGCATGAAGGGGTAGCCCCCGATCCGGGACCGGATCTAGTAGGGGGCAGACTCTCTCTCTTTGCTCAGGCTTGGGCAAGAGATGTTCCGGATCCCTGGGCACTAGAAATAGTCTCTCAGGGTTATCTTCTAGAATTCAAGGAACTACCCCCAAGGGGAAGGTTCCACATGTCTCACTTATCTTCAAACCAAATAAAGAGACAGGCATTCTTACATTGTGTAGAAGACCTGTTAAAGATGGGAGTGATACACTCAGTTCCAGCTGTGGAACAAGCTCAGGGGTTTTACTCAAACCTGTTTGTAGTTCCCAAAAAAGAGGGAACTTTCAGACCAATTCTGGATTTAAAAATTCTAAACAAATTTCTCAGAGTTCCATCGTTCAAAATGGAAACCATTCGAACAATTTTACCTACAATCCAGGAGGGTCAATATATGACTACCGTGGATTTAAAGGATGCATATCTACATATTCCTATCCACAAAGATCATCATTAGTTCCTAAGGTTCGCCTTTCTGGACAAACATTATCAGTTCGTGGCTCTTCCATTCGGTTTAGCCACTGCTCCCAGAATTTTCACAAAGGTGCTAGGGTCCCTTCTGGCGGTTCTAAGACCGAGGGGCATTGTAGTGGCACCTTATCTAGACGACATTCTAATTCAAGCGTCGTCTCTTTCCAAGGCAAAGGCTCATACAGACATTGTTCTAGCCTTTCTCAGATCTCACGGGTGGAAGGTGAAAGTAGAAAAGAGTTCCCTGTCTCCGTCGACAAGAGTTCCCTTTTTGGGAACAATAATAGATTCTTTAGAAATGAAGATCTTCCTGACAGAAGTCAGAAAATCAAAGCTTCTAAACGCTTGTCAAGTTCTTCACTCTATTCTGCAGCCTTCCATAGCTCAGTGCATGGAAGTAGTAGGGTTGATGGTTGCAGCAATGGACATAGTTCCTTTTGCTCGAATTCATCTAAGACCATTACAACTGTGCATGCTCAATCAGTGGAATGGGGACTATGCAGACTTGTCTCCAAAGATTCAAGTAGACCAGATGACCAGAGACTCACTCCGTTGGTGGTTGACCCAGGATCACCTGTCTCAGGGAATGAGTTTCCGCAGACCAGAGTGGGTCATTGTCACGACCGACGCCAGTCTATTAGGCTGGGGCGCGGTCTGGGATTCCCTGAAAGCTCAGGGTCTATGGTCTCGGGAAGAGTCTCTTCTCCCGATAAACATCCTGGAACTGAGAGCGATATTCAATGCTCTCCGGGCTTGGCCTCAACTAGCGAAGGCCTGATTCATAAGATTCCAGTCAGACAACATGACGACTGTAGCTTACATCAACCATCAGGGAGGAACAAAGAGTTCCTTGGCGATGAGAGAGGTATCCAAGATCATCAAATGGGCGGAGGATCACTCCTGCCATCTATCTGCAATTCACATCCCAGGGGTAGACAACTGGGAGGCGGATTATCTGAGTCGTCAGACTTTCCATCCGGGGGAGTGGGAACTCCACCCGGAGGTATTTGCCCAGTTGACTCAATTATGGGGCATTCCAGACATGGATCTGATGGCGTCTCGTCAGAACTTCAAGGTTCCTTGCTACGGGTCCAGATCTAGGGATCCCAAGGCGACTCTAGTGGATGCATTAGTGGCGCCTTGGTCGTTCAACATAGCTTATGTGTTTCCACCGTTCCCTCTCCTTCCCAGGCTCGTAGCCAGGATCAAACAGGAGAAGGCCTCAGTGATTCTCATAGCTCCTGCGTGGCCACGCAGGACTTGGTATGCAGACCTGGTGAATATGTCATCGGCTCCACCATGGAAGCTACCTTTGAGACAGGATCTTCTAGTACAAGGTCCATTCGAACATCCAAATCTAGCCTCTCTGCAGCTGACTGCTTGGAAATTGAACGCTTGATTTTATCCAAGCGTGGGTTTTCAAATTCAGTGATAAATACTCTGGTCCAAGCCAGAAAACCTGTGACTAGAAAGATTTACCATAAAATATGGAAGAAATATATCTGTTGGTGTGAATCCAAGGGATTCTCCTGGAGTAAGATTAAAATTCCTAAGATCCTCTCCTTTCTCCAAGAAGGTTTGGATAAGGGATTGTCGGCGAGTTCTCTAAAAGGACAGATTTCTGCTTTATCTGTCTTGTTACACAAACGACTGGCAGCTGTGCCAGATGTACAAGCTTTTGTACAGGCTTTGGTAAGAATCAAGCCTGTTTACAGACCCATGACTCCTCCTTGGAGTCTAAATTTAGTTCTTTCAGTTCTTCAAGGGGTTCCGTTTGAACCTTTGCATTCCATAGATATCAAGTTACTATCTTGGAAAGTTCTGTTTTTGGTTGCTATTTTTTCTGCTAGAAGAGTTTCTGAATTATCTGCTTTGCAGTCTAATCCACCCTATCTGGTGTTCCA
Organism: Bombina bombina; assembly: GCF_027579735.1. Taxonomy (NCBI): domain Eukaryota; kingdom Metazoa; phylum Chordata; class Amphibia; order Anura; family Bombinatoridae; genus Bombina; species Bombina bombina. The sequence goes on from NC_069501.1 coordinate 669,482,090, forward strand.
TTCAGTTAAGGTCGTTTTGCGTACTAAGCCTGGTTTTCTTCCGATAGTTGTTTCCAACAGGAATATTAACCAGGAAATAGTTGTTCCTTCTCTGTGTCCGAATCCAGTTTCAAAGAAGGAACGTTTGTTGCACAATTTAGATGTAGTTCGTGCTTTAAAGTTCTATTTAGAAGCAACTAAGGATTTTAGACAAACCTCATCTTTGTTTGTCGTTTACTCTGGTAAGAGGAGAGGACAAAAAGCTACTGCTACCTCTTTCTTTCTGGCTGAAAAGCATTATCCGATTGGCTTATGAGACTGCCGGACGGCAGCCTCCTGAACGAATCACAGCTCACTGCACTAGGGCTGTGGCTTCCACATGGGCCTTCAAGAACGAGGCTTCTGTTGATCAGATATGTAAGGCAGCGACTTGGTCTTCTCTGCACACTTTTGCCAAATTCTACAAATTTGATACTTTTGCTTCTTCGGAGGCTGTTTTTGGGAGAAAGGTTTTGCAAGCCGTGGTGGCTTCCGTTTAGGTAACCTGATTTGCTCCCTCCCTTCATCCGTGTCCTAAAGCTTTGGTATTGATTCCCACAAGTAATGGATGACGCCGTGGACCGGACACACCAATGTTGGAGAAAACAATTTATGCTTACCTGATAAATTACTTTCTCCAACGGTGTGTCCGGTCCACGGCCCGCCCTGGTTTTTTAATCAGGTTTGAAAAATTTCTTTCTCTATACACTACAGTCACCACAGCACCCTATAGTTTCTCCTTTTTTTCTCTAACCGTCGGTCGAGTGACTGGGGGGCGGAGCCTGAGGAGGGGCTATATGGACAGCTTTTGCTGTGCTCTTTGCCATTTCCTGTTGGGGAAGAGAATATTCCCACAAGTAATGGATGACGCCGTGGACCGGACACACCGTTGGAGAAAGTAATTTATCAGGTAAGCATAAATTCTGTTTTTTTGCTGTTCTTTAGAAATCTAATTAATAAAACTGCAGAGGTATTCCAAATGATTTTGATGGCTTTGTTGTTCACCTGTAAAATAAAGATGCTAATTGCTAAGTCTCAGTGATTACCCTGTTTTATCTTTCAGTTCTGGCAGCTTTACAATGCAGGCACCCTCTTTCAGCTAGCTACACATCCACAGTGCAAAGAATGGCAGGTATGTAACTAACATGATTAGACGGCTTGCTTAGCACAGGACCATTCACAGAAGATCATTCATTTCTTTGTATCCTGTAAAGGTGTTAATGTGACGACTATGTTATGTTTATGTAGTTTCCTATTATTTGCTATTTTATATTTATTTTTCTATAGGAATTACAAAGGCATATGCTTATAGTAGTTGAGATCTTAAAGGGATACTAAATCTGAATGTAGCCACCAATAAGCAAGCCCTATCCAGGGTGCTAAACCAAAAATGGTCCTGCTCCTAAGCTTTACATTCCTGCTTTTCAAATAGATAGCAAGAGAACGAAGAAAAATTGTTCATAAGAGTAAATTAGAACGTTTCTTACAATTGCATGCTCTATCTGAACCATGAAAGAAACATTTTTGGTTTAGTATCCCCTTAAATACTACATATCTAAAAAAATAGTACAATCCCATATACTTGTGTCATGCATTTAAAATAGCATGTTTTAAAGTGATAATAAACCCACATTTTTCTTTCATAATTCAGATAGAGCATGCAATTTTAAGCAACTTTCTAATTTACTTATATTATCAATTTTTCTTCATTCTCTTGGTATCTTTATTTGAAAAGCAGTAATGTAAGCTTAGGAGCCAGCCCATTTTAGGTTCAGCACATGGGTAGTGTTTGCTGATTGGTGGTTATATGTAGCCACCAATCAGCAAGCGCTATCCAGGGTGCTGAACCAAAAATGGGTTGGCTCCTAACCACTCATCCCTGCTTTTTCAAATAAAGATACAAAGAGAACAAAGGAAAATTGATAATAGGAGTAGATTAGAAAGTTGCTTAAAATTGCATGCTCTATCTGAATCATGAAAGAAAAAAATTGGGTTCAGTGTCCCTTTAAGTATACATTTTTTATTGTCAGGAACGTTGCCCAGACATGATCTTGCAATCATTGCTCCATCCGCCCTTAATCTTACATTGAGGTTTAGCTGCTCCCTTGCTTGAACAACTGAACATTGTGTATTGCTTTTTTCTTCCTCCTCATTGGTTTGTAAAATTGTGTTTGGAATTTAGGGATTTATAATCCAATGATGTTGTTTACTCATGTTTCTTTCCAATGCATTCACATTTTATCAGAAATGATTATCCCTTAATACATTTCTTACAGCAAAATATCTGCATTTTTTTCCCTGTTCCCTTTATTTTTGCTTTAATATCCATCTTTGCTGTTGCCTCCAGGTGATCATGTGTGGAATCCCATTCCTTATCCACTTTTTGGGGAATTTCTTCACCACTTTACGTGTTGTGCACCAGAAGAAGTTTCAAAAACAAAATGAGGACCAGAAAGATAAATGAAATTGTTTTGGCACACTGGTCCCACTCATGAGCAGTAATCAAACTGTTACATAGTCGACCATAACTACCACAATTGGCAAATGCAGAAAAGGTCCCTGTTGCCTCATTATATGTCTGAAAGGGGCAATGTTATAACATGAAAAGTAAAAAGTTTAACACTCCTTAGCTGCAACTGACCATGCTAAGAAACTTGTGCTAAATTTGTTATTGTTAAGTATAATTGGATCTTTAATTTATTGATTAGTTGTTTTTGTCAGTGACGTATCTTTCAGTATAAACGTATTCTCAGCTGCCATCCTTTATTAACCTGATCATGTGATCTGGTCCCATGTTATGCAGCACCTACAAACTGACATGATTTGTGCATATCATGATATGAAGACATAAATGTGCTGAACAAAGTATTTCATCCTTGAGATTCAAGAAATTGACTGTGTATTTCTGTTTCTCACCTTTGTGTTTACCAATAAAGGGATTCACAACATATCTGAGAGGGACACATGATGTTTCTCACAGCATCCAGCAACTTACCTTTTACATGAATCTGTGCCGTCCATAAATCCATACTCCATTGTTCAAATAAAACGATTCCAGAAGTCTCTTCTTTTTTTATATATTTGTATTATTTTTAGAAATGCTAAGTCTTGCCCAAAGCATAATGCTTTTTATTGCTGTCTGTGGGTATTTTTCCAAGTCACGTTATACATGAATAAGGATCTTATCTGCAGAAAGGAAGCAGCATAGTTCAACAAAATGCTCCAGACAATGAAAATTATTTTTGTGTACTTTTAGAATACCAAATGGGTCTTTAGAATAAATCTGACTGTGCCTAAAAGACTTGCATGAAAAAAATTGCATTTATCCTTGTTTCTAATGGGACATTCTAGTAAAATGCTCTATTCTGTTACAGCTTAAAGGGACAGTTTACTCAAAAATGTTTTCCCCTTTAATTTGTTACCAATGATCCACTTTACCTGCTGGAGTGTATTAAATTGTTTACAAGTATTTCCATTACCCTTATATTGGCATTTGAATAATTTATTTAGCCTGTGGTATCCCCACCCATCCTGAAAGTTTTTGGCCTTGAGGCCAAGCTGTGTTTACACAGCCAGTAGAATAAATTACACTCCCAGTGGGCAATAGAAGACATAAGGTAAGCAATGTTAATTTTCCATTGTTCTCTCCAAGTATTGGTGATTGGTTTATGGACAGATAAGATAAAGAAGCATGTATATGTACACAATGTGATAAAGTAATGAGATGTGATTATACCTATAAGCTCAACCCATTTTATTAGGCTGTGGCTTCAAAACACAAAATCAGCTATTTCATATACACAAATAAGCCTTAAAAAGCAAATCTCATACATTTTATACCCTGCAGCTGGTAAAAAAGTAATTGGAAACACATTAAGGGAAAGACAGTTGTATAGTGTACTGTCCCTTTAACTACTTGAAATAAATAATTTCTTCTACTACATTATGTGTATAGCTACTTCTAATTGGTTAAATCTGTAGACAAAGACTGCACACCTAGAAACCTCTATTCTGTTCCTGATAAGGATGCAGCTGTTAATGGAGCATATACATGCATGTTCTTGATCGGTTCACCAGCTTTATTCTCATCAGCAGTGACACAGGATCATAACTTTTACTATGCAGGGGTTAAAAATATTATATATATATATATATAGTATCCCACAAAAGTGAGTACACCCCTCACATTTTTGTAAATATTTTATTATATCTTTTCATGTGACAACACTGAAGAAATGACACTTTGCTACAATGTAAAGTAGTGAGTGTACAGCCTGTATAACTGTAAATTTGCTGTCCGCTCAAAATATCTCAACACACAGCCATTAATGTCTAAACCGTTGGCAACAATAGTGAGTACACCCCTAAGTGGAAATGTCCAAATTGGGCCCAATTAGCCATTTTCCCTCCCCGGTGTCATGTGACTGGTTAGTGTTACAAGGTCTCAGGTGTGAATGGGGAGCAGGTGTGTTAAATTTGGTGTTATCGGTCTCACACTCTCTCATACTGGTCACTGGAAGTTCAACATGGCACCTCATGGCAAAGAACTCTTTGAGGATCTGATAAAATTAATTGTTGCTCTACATAAAGATGGCCTAGGCTATAAGAAGATTGCCAAGACCCTGAAACTGAGCTGCAGCACGGTGGGCAAGACCATACAGCGGTTTCACAGGACAGGTTCCACTCAGAACAGGCCTCGCCATGGTCGACCAAAGAAGTTGAGCGCACGTGCTCAGCGTCGTATCCAGAGGTTGTCTTTGGGAAATAGACGTATGAGTGCTGCCAGCATTGCTGCAGAGGTTGAAGGGGTGGGGGTCAGCTTGTCAGTGCTCAGACCATACGCCGTATACTGCATCAAATTGGTCTGCATGGCTGTCGTCCCAGAAGGAAGTCTCTTCTAAAGAAGATAAACTTATTTGGTTCAGATGGTGTCAAGCGTGGGTGGCGGCAACCAGGTGAGGAATACAAAGACAAGCGTGTCTTACCTACAGTCAAGCATGTTGATGGGAGTGTCATTGTCTGGGCCTGCGTGAGTGCTGCCGGCACTGGGGAGCTACAGTTCATTGAGGGAATCATGAATGCCAACATGTACTGTGACATACTGAAGCAGAGCATGATCCACTCCCTTCGGAGACTGGGCCGCTGACTACCAGCTCTGGTTTTGATTCCTGGCTTGTTATTTGACTTGTGGACTTTTTATTATTTTTTGCTATTAATAAAGGTGTGATTATTTTTACACTTCTCGTCTCAGTCTGATCCCTGGCATTACGCAAGGGACATGAATCCTGATGGTGCTAATAATCCACCTTTACCTGCCATATCCCTGCAAACCCTGCTAACTCCCACTGCACATTTAGACCAAAGTGTCCCGCAAGATATGGCTGCTCCTGTTTCTGCTGCTGCACCTAGTCCTACCAGGAGCATGTCCGGTTCTGCACCTGTACCTCAGCGATATGGAGGCGATCCTAATCAGTGCAGAGGGTTTGTGAACCAGGTGGGCATTTACTTTGAGATTTTTCCTCAGGCGTTTCCTTCTGACAGAGCTAAGGTGGGATTTCTCATCTCGTTACTCTCTGACACAGCTCTTGCCTGGGCTAATCCCTCGTGGGAGACTAATAAACCTGTGATTTCAAATTACCCTGAATTTGTGGCCTCCTTTCGAAGGGTATTTGATGTTCCGGCTCGCTCCTCCTCTGCTGCTAAACGACTCATGTCCATTCAGCAAGGTACAAGATCTGTTGCTCAGTATCCATTGAGTCCCGTACGCTTGCCGCAGAGGTAGGTTGGAACAATGAAGCCCTTGTTGCCGCCTTCTTTCATGGGCTCTCTGATGCGATTAAAGGGACAGTCTACCATAGAATTGTTATTGTTTTAAAAGATAGATAATCCCTTTTATTACCCATTCCCCAGTTTTGCATAACCAACACAATTATATTAATACACTTTTTACCTCTGTGATTACCTTGTATCTAGGAACCTTCTTCCAGCCCCCTGATCACATGACTGTGGCTGTTTATTATCTATTGTCTTAAATTTAGCATTGCTTTGTGCTAAATCTTAAAGGGACATGAAACCCAAATTTTTTCTTTCCTTATTTAGAAAGAGCATGTCATTTTAAACAACTTTCTAATTTACTTCTATTATCTCATTTGCTTCATTCTCTTGATATCACTTGCTGAAAAGCATATCTAGATATGCTCAGTAGCTACTGATTGGTTGCTGCACATAGAGGCCTTGTGTGATTGGCTCACACATGTGCATTGCTATTTCTACAACAAAGGATATCTAAAGAACTGAGCAAATTAGATAATAGAAGTAAATTGGAATGTTGTTTAAAATTACATGCCCTATCTGAATCATGAAAGTTTAATTTTGACTAGACTGCCCCTTTAAATAACCACCTGTGCCTGAACACAGTGTTATCTATATGGCCCACGTGTACTTTCTGTCTCTTTGTGTTGAAAAGAGATTTAAAAAGCATGTGATAAAAGGCAACCCTCAAAGGCTTAGAAATTAGCATATGAGCCTACCTAGGTTTAGTTTAAACTAAGAATACCAAGAGAAAAAAGCAAATTTGAAGATAAAAGTAAATTGGAAAGTTGATTAAAAATAAAAGTCTTATCTGAATAATGAAAGTTTAATTTATACTAGACTGTCCCTTTAAAGACGAAGTTGCTGCCAGAGATTTACCAGAAGATCTCGAGGCATTGGTGTCTTTTTTTATCCTAATTGACATCAGACTAAGTGAGAGGTCCTTTTTCAAGGCTCACTTGTGGAAGCCTCCTGTTCCGTTGTCTCCTACGTGTTCGTTCCCACCCATGCCTCCTGGTCCCGAGTCACCAGGTACTGCTGAGTCGATGCAGTTGGGATTCAATTTATTTTAACTAGGTACAATAGCTATTAAATAGTTATTAACTATTTAATAGCTACCTAGTTAAAATAAAGAGAAATTAAGCTGTAAAATAAAAACTAACCTAAGTTACAATTACACCTAACACTACACTATACTTTAATAAATTATTCCTATTTAAAACTAAATACTTACCTGTAAAATAAACCCTAGGATAGCTACAATATAATTAATAATTACATTGTAGCTATTTTAGGATTTATATTTATTTTACAGGTAACTTTGTATTTATTTTAGCTAGTTAGAATAGTTATTAAATAGTTATTAACTATTTAATAACTACCTAGCTAAAAGAAATACAAAATTACCTGTAAAATAAATCCTAACCTAAGTTACAATTAAACCTAACACTACACTATCATTAAATTAATTAAATAAATTACCTACAAATAACTACAATTAAATACAATTAAATAAACTAACTAAAGTACAAAAAATAAAAAAAGCTAAGTTACAAAAAATAAAAAAATAAGTTACAAACATTTAAAAAATATTACAACAATTTTAAGCTTCTTACACCTAATAACAAAGCCCCCCAAAATAAAAAAAAATGCCCTACCCTATTCTAAATTAAAAAGTTACCAGCTCTTTTACCTTACCAGCCCTTAAAAGGGCCTTTTGCGGGGCATGCCCCAAAGAATTCTGCTCTTTTGCCTGTAAAAGAAAAATACAACCCCCCCAACATTAAAACCCACCACCCACATACCCCTAATCTAACCCAAGCCCCCCTTAAATAAACCTAACACTACCCCCCTGAAGATCATCCTACCTTGAGTCGTCTTCAGCCAGCCGACCACCGATGGAACCGAAGAGGAGATCCGGAGCGGCAGAAGTCATCATCCAGGCGGCGCTGAAGAAGTCTTCCATCCGATGAAGTCATCATCCAGGCGGCGCTGAAGAAGTCTTCCATCCGGGCGATGTCATCTTCCA